>NC_054467.1:240098892-240399058 GCF_017639515.1 Carcharodon carcharias | reverse complement strand
CAATGGCTGAGCAAGCCACTTGGTTCCAGGGCAATTGGGGATGAGCAACAAACGTTGCCCTTGCCAGCGATGCCCACATCCCATGAAAGAATAAGAAAACAGGAAACTGCTGGAATTTTCGTCTTTCTAAAAAAATACAATAAGCTTAAAGTATCTAACAGAGAAACGAATATAATTGATTTCTTTTGATTTCTCTCTCACATGGCAACAAAATGAAAACAATACAAATGTAGCCATACAGAAATGTCAACAGTGTATCTACTTCATTCAGTTTACAAATGGAGTGAAACCATGACAAAAACACCCGGTTTTGACATTAGTATCACTCAGCTTTCATAAAACTTAGAAAGAAGATTGGAGTAGACAACCTTCAATAGTAAAATATAACCACTATTTTTGAACAAGCTAAGATAGCTTTTGCAGCAGATCACTATGCTTAAGCTGCATAATTTAAAAATCTTCATTAAATGAATATGAGTAAGAGGGGAGGGAGGCAGTGAGAGGGGGAGGGGAGCAGGGGGAGGAGGGGAAGGGAGGGGGAGAGGGAGCAAGGGAGAGGGAGAGAGAGAGAGGGAACAGGAGAAGAGAGAGAGGGAGAGGGGAGAAGAGCCTAGAAGGCACCAGCGGCAGCAGAGGATGAGAGAGAGAGAGAGAGAGAGCGGACGCACAAGGGGGTAAAAGCCCAGATCTCACTGAAGACATCAGTGACAGGAGCCAAATCAACAGAGGAAAACATCATGCAGATTTTCAACAGAAAGAGCAGGAAAAGAGAAACAAGCCATTTTGAGAATGCTGGTAGCTTTAATTTAATCTAAATGAATCAAGTATAAATGACGATCTAAAGCCTGCAAGTCTGTGTCCAGAGAGACCAAGCTCACCACCACACCCTACCCCCATCTTATGTGTCAGGGTCAAGGATGTCAATAAACAGCTGCAGAATACTGAGGGGGGAGGGTGATCAACCAGCGGTTAAGCCCTACATCAGTACCAGTGACATGGGTAGAAACAGAGATATGGTCCTGCAGTCAGAGTTTAGGGTGCTAGGAAGGAAAGTAGTAAGCAGGGTCTCAAAGGTAGTAATTTCCAGGCTACTCCTGGTACCATGCGCAGAGTGTAGAAATAGGAGCATACAGCAAATTAATGCTTGGCTGGAGAATGGTGCAGGAGGGAGGGCTCCAGATCCCTGAGACATTGGAACCAGTTCTGGGGAAGATGTACAGGCCAGAGAGGTTGCATCTAAACAAAACATGGATGACATCCCTAGCAAGGTGATTTGCTAGTGCTACTTGGGAGGGTTTCAACTATCTTGGCAGGGGTGTGAGAACCAGGAGATAATATTAGAGAGGAACAGCAAGCTGCACAGAGAATTGGGAGACAAGGGTATCAAAGAGTTAGGAAATAGTGAGGTATGAGGTAGGGTCACAGTAACAGGGAATGTAATAAAGTCAAAATTAGGGTTATTGTGTGTATATATGTGATTGCACAGAGTGTGGTAAATAAGGTTGGCTATCTACCGGTGCAGATCGCTACATGGGAACATGATGTTGTGGTGATACTGGAGACTTGGCTCAGAGGAGGGCAGGACTTTGTAGTAAATATTCCTGGATAAAGGGTGTTCAGGAAAGATAGGGAAGGAAAGAAAGGATGTAGGGCAACAATATTGATTAAGGGGAACATTGCAGTGCTGGAGAGAATATCCCAGAGGGGCCAAGGACAGAATTTATTTGGCTAGAGGTAAGGAACAAAAAAGGCGCTCAGTATATTCTATAGACTGCCAACTAGTGGGGAAGATGTAGAGGAATAAATTTGCAAGGGAATCACAAAGGAGTTCAATATTATAGAGTAGTTAGAGGACTTTGATTATCTGAATATAGACTGAGATGGTAGTAGTATAAAGGACAGAGGGGGATATGAGTTCTTAGAGTGTGTTCTGGAGAATTTTCTACAGTAGGTTTCCAGTTAAATCACTCACCAAGTTCTCCCCGTCCTCCTACATATTGGCTTCGTTAATAAAGTGAGCGTTGGTCCTAAATAAAGTGCATCTGGGGAGTTGATAATGGAAAGTAGGGAAATGGCGGAGGAATTAAACAGGTATTTTGCTTCAGCCTTCACTATAGCAGACCCAATAACATCCCAGAAATAGCTGTAAATCAGGAAATGGAAGGGAGAAAGGAACTCGGGAAAATTACAATCATCAGGGAAGTGGTATTGAGCAAATGGTTGAGGCTGGAGGCTGACAAATCTTCAGATCCTGATGGACTACACCTATAGTCTTGAAAGAAATGGCTAATGAGAAAGTTGATGCATTGGTTTTAATTTTCCAAAATTCCCTAGATTCGGGGAAGGTTCCATTAGATTGGAAAATAGCAAATGTAACTCCTTTATTCAAAAAGAGCTGGAGGCAGAAAGCAGGAAACTACATGCCAGTTAGCCTAACATCTGTCATAAGGAAAATGTTATAAGCTATTATTAAATATGTTATAGCAGGGGACTTAGGAAAATTCAAGGCAATCAGGCAGAGTCAGCATGGTTTTGTGAAACGGAAATCATATTTAACCAATTTATTGGAGTTCTTTGAAGGAATCACATGTGCTGTGGATAAAGAGGAATCGGTAGATGTACTGTACTTAGATTTCAAGAAGGCATTTGAGAAAGTGCCACATCAAAGGTTATTGCAGAAAATAAAAGCTCAGGGTGCAGGGGGTAACATATTGACATGGACAGAAGATTGGCTAACAGGAAGATGACAGTTGGCATAAATGGGTCTATTTTTGGCTGGTAGGGTGTGAAGAGTGGTGTGCCATAGGGATCAGTGTTGGGACCTCATCTTTTTACATAAATGACTTTTTAAAGGGACCAAAAGTATGGTTGCTAAATTTGCTGATGGTGCAAAGATAGGTAGGCAAGTAAATTGTGAAGAGGACATAAAGAGGCTAAAAGTGACATATATTGGTTAAGTGAGTGGACAAAGATCTGGGAAATGAAATATAATGTGGGCAAATTGAAATTGTTCATTTTGGCAGAAGGAATAAAAAATAAGCTTCTTATCTAAATGGTGAGAGATTGCAGAGCACAGGTACAGAGGGATCTTGTTATCTAGTGTATTAATCACAAAAGGCTGGTATGCAGGTACAGCAAGTAATTAGGAAAGCTAATAGAATGTTATCATTCATTGTGAGGGGAATTGATTACAAAAGTAGGGAGACTATGCTTCAGCTGTACAAGGCACTGGTTGAGACCACATCTGGAGTACTGTGTACAGTACTATTATCCTTATTTAAAGAAAAATGTAAATGCACATTTCAGGGAAGGTATACTTGACAAATACCAGGGATGGGCAGGTTGTCTTTGAGGTAAGTTTGGACAGGTTAGGCTTGTATTCACTGGAATTCACAAGAGTAAGAGGCAACTTGATTGAAATCTTTAAGATCCTGAGGGGTCTTGACAGAGTGTATGTGGAAACGATGTTTCCTTTTGTGGGAGAATCTAGTACCAGGGGTCACTGTTGAAAAATAAGAGATCACTCATTTAAAACAGATAAGGAGTTTTTTGTTCTCTGAAAGGGTAGTGAGTCTTTGAAACTCTCTTCCTCAAAAGGTGGTGGAAGCAGAGTCTCTGATTATTTGTAAGGCAGAAGTAGATAAATTCACAAGGGGGTGAAAGGTTATCAGGGGTAGGCAGGAATGTGGGGTTGAGGTTACAATCAGATCAGCCATGATCTTATCGAATGGTGAAGCAGGCTCGAGGGGCCGAGTGGCCTACACCTGCTCCTAATTCGTATGTTCATATGTAGCAACCTGAGGTTGGTAGCTGCATTACATACTTGTACCTTATTGATAATTCCAGGCTGCAAACATGATTTTCCCTGCCAAGGAAAAGATCTTTGTTGTAGTTATAGGCAATGCAGAATTATGCTTTCGCCCACTAAACTCTAAAATGCATTGAGAACTTAACGGGCCAGAATGTGCTCGAAAAATAATATGTTAATACCACCTGGCATTATTAATGTGTAGTTTGGCCAGCAAATTTAGGGGTAGAGAGATACATCATATATTGTGAAGCTCCAGAACATCCTTAGTGTCTCTGGTTTTTAAAGAACTTGCTGGATCTGAAATTCCCATTAAACTCACCACAGAAAGGCAATTCTGATAATTAACAGTAAAAATGCCTTTTTAACAACATGGTAATTGTTAATATCTGCCAATCAAGCTCACTGGTCCAGAAATTAAACAATTTAAACCATGGAGTCTCATTTCTTCAGGTGGCACATTGTTCAAGATTTTAAATATTTTACTATGTTAAATGTGCTTTATAAACGTAACTTATTGTTGTTTTTTATTTCCATACTCATACCACAATAATGAATTAGATTAATTTGCATTAGTCAAGTAGATGATCAAAAAGAATACTCCATTTGAGTAGAATCAGCTCATGACACATTATAGGCAGCATGTTAAAATTAACTAGGTCTCAATTTTCTCTGTTGATGCTCATCAGTTAATGTGCATAAAAAATATGAAAATTATTTTGCACTAATCTCTCCATCCAACTGATTTTTTTAAATTAAGGATGAAAAACTATGAAAGTTTATTTAACAAAAACAGAAAGGGGACATTTAGTAAAATATTGTAAAATTATTAAAGCACTGAATTTAATACTATTACTGTTAAAATCTAATAAATTCTGCATCAGCCAATTGCTTTCCAAAATAATTTTGTATACACAGACTGAGATTAATCAAAGATTACAATCCCACTCTTTTATTGAACATGATGAAACATTATGGCAGGAAATGAGAGCTGGAATAAATCCAATCACAAAATAAACAACAATTTTGGTTCACATTCTAAATATGTTGTGCATCACTGAAATTAAGAAGATAGCAGAGCTAAAAAAAATAGTTTTCACATCCAAAAGCTGACTTCCATCATCCCAAAGTAACTTGCTATATGCAAATTTACATGAAAGCTCATTTCACTTAACATTTCTTATAAGTATAATCATAAACATTGTTCCATATCAGCATTTGTTCAGAACTTTCCAGTCACAAATAGTACTTCAGCTAACCTAGTTTTGCAGGCATCTTATTTCCTGCATACTTAATATTGTTCCATAATCCAACAAGCCAGCTGTCATTAGTCTGTTCTTCTAATTTCCTTACAAACCCCTTTGAATTAATAAGCAGTATCAAAAAATGACCTATGAACTAACAAGTTAGTTGAAAGGTCCAGATGATCATTGAAGCTCTAAGAAAGACTAATCACAATGCTATTAATAAAACATCTGATTTTAAAGCAGTCCATGTCCAAATGCAGAAAGACCTGGGCAATATCCGGGCTTGGGCTGACAACTGGCAAGTAACATTCATGCCACACAATGGCCAGGCAATGACCATCTCCAACAAGAGAGAATCTAACCATTGCCCCTTGACAACCAATGGCGTTACCATCACTGAATCCTCCTCACCATCCACATGCTGGGGGTTACCATTAACCAGAAACTGAACTGGACTAGCCATATAAGTACTGTGGCTACAAGAGCAGGTCAGGGGCTAGGAATCCTGCGATGATAAACCCCCCTCCTGACTCCCAAAAGCCTGTCCACAATCTACAATCTATAGGGCACAATACAAGACCTGGATGAGTGCAGCTCTTACAACACTCAAGGAGCCTGACACCAAAGCAGTCCACTTGATTGACACCCCGTCCACAAACATTCACTCCCTCCACCACCGACACAAAGTAGCGGCAATGTCTACCAGCTACCAGATGCAGTGCAGGAATTCACCAAGGCTACTTCGACAGCACCTTCCAAACCCACGACCACTACCATCTAAAAGGGACAAAAACAAAAATAGCTGGACAAAAATAGTGTTTGTGTTTGTTTTTGTTTCAGATTTCCAGTATCCGCATTGTATTGCTTTTAACCATCGAGAAGGACAAGGGCAGCAGTTTTTTTGTCCATTAACAAGTGCTCAATCCATGCCAGTATATTCCCCCCTAATTCCATGTGTTCTAATTTTGTATACTCACCTCTTGTGAGGGACCATATCAAAAGCTTTCTGAAAATCTAAATTTACCACATCCATCAGTTCCCTTAACTATTCTGCTGGTTACCTCCTTAAAAAACTCCAACAGGTGTAAAACATGATTTCCATTTTATAAATCCATGATGCCTCTGCTCAATCCTACCATTATTTTCCATGTGTCCTGTTTTCCCTACTACTTATGTCAGGCGAATAGGACTATAGTTTCCTGTTTTCTCTCTTCCTCCTTTCTGAAATAGTGGAGATACATTTGCCACTTTCCAATCTACAGGAACAATTCTTGAGTTTACAGAATTTTGAAAGATAACCATCTACTCCCTCCACAGCCACTTCTTTCAACGCTCTGGGATGTAGATCTTCAGGTCCAGGGGATTTATCTACTTTAAGTCCCATTAATTTTTCTAGTACTATTTTCTTACTAATATTAATAATTTGCAGTTCATTCTTTAGACTAGTCCCTTGATTCTCCATTATTTCTGGGAGACTTTAAGTATTTTCTCCATGCAGACACACAAATGACGGTATTTGCCCCTCCTGCCAGCAGCGGTTTCATGGCAGGCGGAAGAGGAAAATTTGGAGAGAGGCAAAAAAAGGTTCCTGCCGGCGGGAAAACAGTTCGGAATTTTCCCCTCGCCGCTTTCATGGTGGGTTGATAGCGGATCAGGTTTCCTGCTGATCAATGCCAGGAACGCCATTTGCATTCATTACCATGTCATGAAGGCGGAGTAAAAACACCACTCGTAGGAATCACGTCCTGCCTTCCAATCTTACATCACATCATGACTCTGAGGTGAATGCAACATTCAAAGCCTACCTGTAACAGCGTTGCTCTGGTTTCTTAGTGATAGCAGTGTACCGCCACTCTGGTGGGGGTGTAGGGTTGGTCTGCTCATGGTGGGTGCCTCCGCACTCTGGGAAGACACCACTATGCAGCACCTCTCAGGCAGGGCTGCGCCCTAAAGCGGAAATCAGCACTGCGACCAGGGTGGGGGGTGCAGGATGACAGACACATGGGAGGCAGTGGGTATGGAGGGGTTGGACGTGGGGGGATGGACTTGCGCTATGGCAGGCATAGGGGGGAGATCGAAGATGGGGAAGCTGGAGTCCGACATGGAAGACTAAAACACAGACACACAAGAGGGTGGATGGGAATCAAACTGTATGAATGGGATGGCATGTTCGCAGGCTCCAGAACTGGAGTGGGTTAGGGGCGGGGGGGGGGGTGGTGTTAGTGTGGCACAAGAGGGACAGGTCTCACAGAGACTCATGGAGGTGGGATGGGGGTGCAGGGAGACTGTGTTGTGACCAGTCGTGGAGGTCCGGGGAGCTCACTGACAGACAGAAATAGGCGAGGCAGCCTTTACATTTTTCATCAAACCTCAAACCTCATCCAAGGGTGGGATGAAATTCCGTTGGGCAATAAAATCAAAATTAAGAAGTGCGGATGGAATTTTAGCAAGCTATGCTTTTAGGTGCTTGATCGTGCTGCATGGACATTTTTTTGCAGCTTTTTTCAGCTCTATTTCATTATTTCCAAGTTCGCAGCTCCTACAGGCAGCTGTCTGCCTTCAGGGAACTCTCTCGCAGCGCTCACCCAGGCCCACGGTGACGTCGTCACCTGCCCTCTTCTCGCCCCCATCCTGACAGCCCAGAGATTTTCAGCGCGAGTTTCACACTGGCTGAACGTTACTTGGCCAGCCAGCATGAAATCGCAGTCGGGGGTGTGTTTCCCAGCCGCTCCTGAGCCCGCAGATCATGCGGACCTGACGACCGAAAAATTCAAGCCTATGACCCACCGAGGTGCATGTCTCTGTGCTGCTGGAGGTTGCAGATGAGAGTAGCGACCGATCTTTGGATGACTCCTCAGCATTCTCCTCTAAGATGGGCTGGGACCTGGGGTTTTTGTTGGCTTTGCTGGTGTCCCTGGACCTGCTGGTGCCTGTAAGAGAGTAGATAGATTTGTTCATGAACAGGTTGAATACAAGAATGCAAATCACTCACTGTGAATGTCAGGATGGGATCAACTCATGGAGGGCTCATCCTCACTGGATTGCTTCCACACAGGCATGATCCCTATCCACCCCTGCCAACCCAGCGGCATCCTCCTTGAAGGGAGGGAGCTCCAGTATGTTGGCCATCCCTCCTTCCCTCTAAGAGTTCTCTCTCTTGTTGTGGGCAAGCTGGGCCTGCATGAAGACAAATGGATGGAATGTGATGGGAAGGGATGGAGCGGAGGTTGATAAGCATGCATGCTTCCTTTGTGTGGTGAGCCCTCCCCAGAAAGGGCTGAGGATGGAATTTGTGCAGCATGAAAGATGAGATGATGGTGTAAGTGTCCACGAATCAGTCAGTGCTAACAGAGTGCCCTGCTAATATTGTGTGAGATCCCTGAGAAGTGTAACCCTTTGAGTGCATGATGCCATTATGGGATTGAAAGGTTGGAGTGAGCTGAAGGTTGACTTACACTGGCGGAGCGGATGAGATAATTCATCCTTTTCCTGCACTGTATGGCATTTTTGGGGTGGGTGTCCAACGAGCTGACCTCCCTTGCAAATGCCTCCCAGGCCGACGAGGTGAAGTTTGTCAGCTTCATGGAGCCATCCGCGGGGTTGAGGACATCCCGATGTTCACACATTTCTCTTGACAAAGCCTCAGGGGAGTCGTGGCTAAACCTCAGTGCGGCTTTTTTCTTGTGTACAGCCATCTTGAGATGTCTCCTGAACACAGCAGGGCTGGAGAGAGTGAATGTGTGTGTTCCGGTGGCATTTAAATATGGCGCTCAGACCTTCAACCCATTAGGTGACAGTGGGCTGGGTGAATCAGTTTCCGACCTGCCATGTGATTTGGAGAGATACTCGCCTTTGCATAATTAATTAGCTTCCGAGCGCGAAATCAGGTGCGATTTCCCACCACTCTGACCAGCGGGAGATGAGCCACAAAACCCGCCCACCATGGTACTTAGTTTCAAAGATGGAAAATGTTGCCCAAAATACTCATTTAGCTTCTCTGCCATTTCCTTATTCTGCTTTATATATTCTCCTGACTCTACTTATAATTGACCCTAATCTCCTTTTTACATAATTATGATAGCTTTTACAGTCTGTTTTTCTGTTTATCGCTACATTAGTCATATATTCTATTTTCCTTTTCTTAATCTTTTTATTGGTCTTTTGCAGTATTCTAAAATGTTCACAATTCTCAAGGTTACCATTTTTTTGGCAATGTTATACACTTGTTCCTTCCATATAATACAATCCTTGGTTCCTGTTGTTAGCCACGGTTGGAACACTTTCCTTGCTGGGTTTTTAAAGCATTAAAGGAATGTATTCTTGTTGTAAACTATGTATTAGTTCTTTAAATGTTAGTCCTAGTGAGTCCACCATGTAGTTTCTCAATCAATCACAGCCAATTTGCTGCTCATACCCTCATAGTTTCCTTAGTTTCTACAGACCCTAGTCACTGATTGAACTACACCACTTTCAAATTTGAAGTAAAATTTTATCATTATATGGTCACTCTTTCCTAAAGGCTCCTTTACAACAAGATTATTAATTAGCCCTTTTTTTGCACAACACTAGATTTAAAATAGCCCATTCCCTAGTTGGTTCCTGGATGTACTGCTCCAGAAAATCATCTTCCATATATTCCAAGAATTCATCCTCCACAACATTAGTACAAATTAAGTTTACCCAGTCTATATGTAGATTGAAATCCCCCATTATCCTTGTTACATGCGCCTTTAATGACCTGATTTATACTGTGATTTACATTAACACAGCTGTTTGGTGCCCTATAAACAACTCCCACCGATGTTTTCTGACCTTTGCTGTTTCTTAGTTCCACCCAAACTGTTTCCAAACCTTGATCTTCAGAACTAAAGTCATCGCTCACTGTAGTACTATTGCCCTCTTTAATTAACAGAGGTACCCCACCACCTTTCCCCGGCTTCCTATCCTTCCTGAATGTCACAGACCCTTGGATATGTAGGTCCCAGCTTTGGTTTCCTTGCAGCCAGTCTCTGGATTGGCTATCTGATCATACACCTGAATTTCTATTCGAGCTGAAAATTCATCTGTTTCATTGCAAATGCTGCAGGCATTCAGATAGAGCCCTCAATTCCATTTTCTTTTACAGATTTTTGTAGACTCTGGCTCTATCCACTGGCACACACTTAAGTTTGCAATTACTATCCCTTCCTGTCATACTCTAATTATAATTATCTTTATGCCTATCTTGATCTATTGCCTTGTCATAGCCCTTTGAATGACATAATATTTCCCTACATGATCCCCCCACTTATTTAGTTTAAAGCCCTTCTACTTCTCTAGTTATATGATTTATAAGACACTGGTCCCAGCACAGTTCAGGTGGTGTCCATCCCAACGGTACAGATCCCACTTTCCACAGTGTTGGTACCAGTGCCCCATGAACCAAAACCCACTTCTCTCACCACAGTCTTTGAGCCATGCATTCATCTCTCTAATTTTATTTACCCTATGCCAATTTGCACATGGTTCAGATAATAATCCAGAGATTATTACCTTTGAGGATCTGCTTTTTAATTTAGTGCCTAGCTCCTCATATTCTCTATGCATAACCTCTTTCCTAGTTTTACTATGTTGTTGGTACATGGACCACAAAGCTGGATCCTCCCCTGCCCACAGTAAGTTCCTCTCTAGTCCTGAGCAGACGTCCTGAACCCCGGCACCACAGACAACACAGACTTCTGGATTCTCACTTTCAGTTGCACAGAGCTATGTCTATCACCCTTGACTATACAGTCGCCTACTACCACTACACCCTTTTAACTACCTCCACTTGAATGGTTTCCTGTACTATGGTCAGCTTGCTCATTCACACTGCTGCCCTCACTCTTGTCCATACAAGCTGCAGGAACCTCGAGTTTGTTGCTCAAATGCAAAGACTTGGGTTCTTTCATTCCCATCTTCTAGATCCTCTTACCTGCCAGTCATGCAGTAACACCTTCTTGTCCCTGACCACTGATCAAATCAGATGATGCTAACCTAAGAGATGTGACTGCCTTCTGGAACAAAGTGTCCAGGTAACTTTCCCCTTCCCTGATGTGTTGCAATTTCTGCAGCTCAGCCTCCAGTTCATTAACTCTGGGCCAAAGCTCCTCAAGCCATAGACACTTATTACAGATGTGGTTGCCATGGATTGCTGTGGCATCCAGGATTCCCCACATGCTGCAGCCATGATACATCACATGTCCTGCCATCTTTATTGTGTAACTTAAAGTTATTTTTCTGAATTAATTTACAGTTCTGCTACTCACTCATTCATTCATTAAACACCCAGTTTGACACACTGTGCACTTAAGCAACACACAAGTGCAGATAAGCAGCACTGAGAACCCTCTGTATTTATACTTACTGAAAACAAAAAAGTCAAGTTCTGCTAAACCAGTTTAAGCTAGCTACCTAATTACCTAGCTACAGTTGCTCTCAGAGAGCTTGTATATACCTGTTTCAAGACTGGAATAAGCTTAACTTCCTAACTAAAAATTACTGTTTAAGTTAATTACTGAATTGAAGAAAAAAACTAGGCTTTAGTGAGAAATGAACCCTTAAGCTTCTTCATCCACCAAACTCCTGGGGCAGAAATTTCCCCCTGTCTGGGTGGGGGGGGGTTGTGCGGGGGCTGGCGCAAACCCAATCGGTGCCCCTGATTGGGGCCGCACTGCCATTTTACGTGGGCAGGCCAATTAAGGTCCACCCAATGTGGTGTGCGCCCAGGAGCGCAGAGCGCTCCCTGTGCAGGGGGTGGGGGGGGAGGATTTCCCTGAGTTGGGGCCTGTGCTCTTTCGCACATGCATGCAAAAGAGCGCAGAAATCTCCCTGAGGCACAGAGATGCCTCAGGGAGACTAGTTTAAGTTTTAAACATCTAAATAAAGAAATTAAAAACTTCTAAATCATGGCCCCTCATGTGATAGTGTCTCCCTGCGTGGGCCGGGGGGGGGGGGGGGGGGGGTAGTGGGGGAGTTGCCTGAGTCGGGAGTCTCCCTGAGGCACAGAGATGCCTCCGGGAGATTAGTTTTAAGTTTAAACAGTATAATAAAGTATTGTAAAAAATTTTTATGCCATATCCCCTTGTGTGAAACAGCTGGGACATGTGCATTGATTTTAGTAAAATTTTTCTGAAAGTTTAAGTCATTCATGAAACCTCATCCCGCCCGTGGATGAGGTTCCATGTAAAATGCAAAGGCCACCTGGGCTCTTCGCCTGCCCACCAACCTTCAGGTTGGACGGGCAGCTTTCCCAATAGGCTTAATTAGTTCATTAATGGCCTTAGCAGGCCTTTGTTAGTTTGGCGCCCACCGAACTGAAAATCTAAATGATGTGTGATGACATCGGGACGCACACCCAATGTCACCCCCTGTCATTTTACTCCTCAGCGAGCAAGCCCTGTGCCTGCTCGCCGAGCCGCCATTCAGCCCCTGGAGTCAATGGGAATCAGGGGCAAACTCCTCGCTTGTTGGAAGTCATACCTTGCACAAAAAAAGGTGGTTGTAGTTGTTGAAGGTCAGTCATCTCAGCTCCAAGACATCGCTGCAGGAACTCCTCATGATAGTGTCCTCGGCAATACCATTTTCAGCTGCTTCATCAATGGTCTTCCTTCCACCATCAGATCAGAAGTGGGGATGTCTGCTGAGATTACACAACGTTCCGCACCATTCACAACTCCTCAGATACAGAAGCAGTCCATGTACACGTGCAGCAAGAGCTGAACAACATCCAGGTTTGGGCTGACAAGTGGCAAGTAACATTCGCACCACACAAGTGCCAGGCAATGACCGTCTCCAACAAGAGAGTATCTAACCATCGCCCCTTGACATTCAATAGCACTACCATCACTGAATCCCCCACTTTCAACATCCTGTGTGTTACTATTGACCAAAAACTGGACTAGCCATATGAATACAGTGGCTACAAGAGCAAGTCAGAGGCTCGGAATCCTACACCGAGTAACTCACCTCCTGACTCCCCAAAGCCTGTCCACCATCTACAAGGCACCAGTCAGGAGTGTGATTAAATACTCTTCACTTGCCTGGATGAGTGCAGCTCCAACAACAATCAAGAAGTTTGATACCATCCAGGATAAAGCAGCCTGCTTTATTGGCAACCCTTCCATAAACATTCAATCCCTCCACTATCGACGCACAACAGCAGCAGTTTACACCATCTATAAGATGCACTGCAGGGACTCACCAAGGCTCCTTAGACAGCACCTTCCACCCACGACCACTACCATCTAGAAGGACAAGGGCAGCAGACATATGTGAACACCACCACCAGGAAGTTCCCTTCCAAGTCACTCACCATCTTGAGTTGTAAGTATATCCACATTTCTTCATTGTCGCTGGGTCAAAATCCTGGAACTACCTTCCTAACAGCACTGTGGGTGTACCTACACCACGTGGACTGCAGTGACTCAAGAGCACAGCTCACCACCACCTTCTTGAGGGCAAGTGGGAAGGACAACAAATGCTGGCCCAGCCAGCAAAGTCCCATGAATGAATAAAAAAAGACATGGAGCAGAATTTTTCCCATCAGCGTGCCACAAAACGATGTGTAAAATGATGTGCAGTGATGTCGGGCGCGCAGCCCGACGTCACTGCGTGCCATCGCGGTATTTCACTGGGCGGGCGCGTGACGATGTCCGTTGTGCGTCCGCCAGTCATTACCGGGCCAATTAAGGTAGATGAGGCTCCAACTGTCCTGGATTTTAAGGCGCCTGTGCTATATTCAGCTCGTCGCACGGGCACAATGGACTTCCGGCTATCCGAAACTTTAATGATCCTCGTCCACGGGCGGGAAAGAGGGATCATTCTTTTTGCGAATCCAGACATTTAACAGTTATAGCTCAGAAGCTATTGAAAGTTGCGTGCGTGAGGTGGAGAAGTCTCAAAGTGCATAGCAGCTGCTTGGACAGCACTCATTACCTTCAGGTCAGCACTTTTCAGTGAGGATTTGTTTTGGGGCCTGTAGGTTTCCGCAAGCCTCCCTGAGCCTGGGAATGTGAGGTGATCTCTCCACTGGAGGCACCTCATCTGAGGAGGGAGGCTAGAATGGGGAGGAGGCCAGGAATGCACATTCAGCCTCCAGGGGAGCCACTTTTGGGAGGACAGGCACAAGGGGTGCAGGGCTAAGAGGTAGTCCAAGGCACAAGGGGCCGCAGATGACGCCACTATCCTGCTGCCAGGGTATACAGAGCGCAAAGCACCTACCTCAATATGTCTGAGATACAATGCCAAAGGAGGCTCTGTCTGTCAAGGGAGACAGTCAACACTATCTGTCAGATGATTGGTCCAGAGATATCAACTAACTGTGTGTGTGGGTGTACACCCCATGCCCTAAAGGTCACAGCCGCCCTCAACTTCTACTCTTTCCAGGGCTCGGTGGGTGATCTCTGCGGTGTGTCCCAATTGGCTGTCCACACTTGTGTCAAGCAGGTGACAAACACTCTGTTCAGGTGTGCACTGACCTTCATCCACTCCTGCTGGGACGAGGCCTGCCAGGCAGAGGCTTTGCAGTGACTGTTGGCTTCCCCCACATGCAGGTTGCAATAGACTGCACACATGTTGCCATCAAGGCACCAGCTAGTGAGTCCAGTGCCTTCGTCAACAGGAAGGGCTTCCATTCCATGAACGTGCAGATAATGTGTGATCACAGGTTGCACATCCTGCAAGTATGCGCAAGGTACCCAGGCAACCCTCACGACGCCGACATCCTCAGATAGTCCCAGGTGCCGGGGCTCTTCAGTTCTCCAGCCTGGCTGGATGAATGGCTGCTGGGAGACAAGGTCTATCCCTTCAGAAGGTAGCTCATGAAGCCTCTCTGTCATCTAAGAATAGAAGCTGAGCAGGGGTATAATGGAAGTCACACTTCTGTGATCTGTGGTGGAGAGGGCCATCAGTCTTCTCAAAATTCACTTCAGATGCCTGGATCGATCCAGGGGCGCACTCCAGTACCCCCCAGATCAAGTGTCGCTTATAGTGGTTGCATGCTGCGCTCTGCACAATCTAGCTCTGCAGAGGGGGGAGGCTGTGGACGAAGATGATGTAGACCGAGTGGTTGGGGCTGAGCACGATGAATCCAACAGTGAGTGAGTCCGAGGATGAGCATGCACAGGGAAATGATGAGGGAGCACAGGCTGACCCGGGCATGCTCCAGGGAGGCAGGGATATCTGGGACGCTCTAATCCAAGGAACCTTTAGCTAGCACAGCACATATGGATCTTCAACACAAGCCTGGCCTGTATCCTCCATCCCAGAGACCTCACCTCTCTGGATAGGTGGATTGGCGATGGACGCCGTGAATAAAACTAAAATCATAAATTCACAGGAATCTGTGCATCATTCCAAAAAAAAAGGAACACCCACAGCCATTTGAGATGACATAAATTTAATATTGCAACCAAAGTCTCTTCACATAACAGAAATAAAAATGTGTTGGACTTCACACAAAGTTCTAAACAACTCTTGGGGGGTGAAGTAGCCGGGGTGTGCCTAAGGTGCCTTCATCTTTCATTTGCGGGTGCTATGTCTTTGCGGTGCCCCGTCGCTGGCCATGGTATCTGAGACAGCCTGCTCTCTCTGATGTCCTGCTGGCCTCGATGACCTTGGCAGATGTCCTCTGGCCCATCGAGCCTGTGATGGACCTGCCTGGGAGGGAGCTGCTAGCTCCGCAGCTGGCATCTCCCTAGTCGTTGCAGCCTCATTGGGTGCCTCGGTCACTAGAAGAGGGGCAGAGGAGCTGCTGCCCTCATCCGCAGCGCCCTGGGAGGCACCAGCAGAGATGACAGGCAGATGCTCCGCCGACATGAGGTCCATTTGACCCTCCCTGCTCACTGTAGATGGTTGGGCACCAAGGTGGGATATCTGGTGGCCAAACCACCGCCCACACGGGCACTGACCAGACGAGGCCCCTGTGAGGACGTGCTGGTCCGAGTGCAACTCCAGGAACCTCTAATCCTGTCCTGGAGCTGCCTCTCCATGAGAGTCGCCAATCCCTCAATGGAGGAAGCTTGGCGCTCAGCTATGATGCTCAATGCATCGGCCACGGCCCATGTAGACTCCTCCACCACTGATGCCAAGCCAAGCAGAGCCTCATGTATCTCCATCAGATGTTCCCGAACACCAGGCTGCATGTCAGCACTTGTCTGCATCGCCCACGACTCCAGAGGCTCATTATCTGTCAGGGACTAAGCATGTGCCTGGGCCCCTTCAGTCCTCCGACTGCAGGCACCATCAGCACTCTCTGTCTCCGCCAGCTGCTCCAGTGACTGTGAAGTGCCCTCACCGCTGTGACCTGGAACACTAGCCGAAAATATGATGTGCACCAAGGTGCCAGTATCTGTGCTGCTGCTTGCCTGGCAGAGATGGTGCAACTTCATGCCCCTTAGGTGTCAGAGGGGGCCTTGCTGTTCTGGGTACCGGCCGTGTGCCAATGATGCTGAAAGGAAAAGTAAGGAAATTCGATCAGTTAGCCTGCGGGCAATGTCAATGTGCATGCTTGTTCCCTGGCTCATCAAGCGCTCATCATTCCACACGCACTGGGCAAGCCATGTTGGTAACATCACTCACTGAACAATCAGCACTGCCATGGATGTTGGGAGACTACTAGTGACATGAGTGCTGGCCATACATAACTGCCCGTGGAACCCCAACCTCTCTGGCTCCAGTGGACCTGGGCACGTGTCACCTCTTCAGGTCCAGTGACTCCTGCTTAAAGCAGTTGAGCATCAATATCTGGGCTGACCCACTGCCAGTCCTCAGCCGCTCAGCGCCGTTATGAGAATTCTTCTCCTGCAAGTTAAAAAATTGCATTGCTAAGTGATACTTGTATCGTCAATCTCCTTGTGGCTGGCCCACCCCAAACCCAGTTGGCCACTGCAAGTCTGCAGTGCATCCTTCCCCTGCTGGTGGCTGACACTCACACTCATATATAAAAACAAAAAAACTGCGGATGCTGGAAATCCAAAACAAAAACAGAATTACCTGGAAAAACTCAGCAGGTCTGGCAGCATCGGCGGAGAAGAAAAGAGTTGACGTTTCGAGTCCTCATGACCCTTCGACAGAACACTCATATGCCTGGTGTGTCCTTTCCCCCTCCCCTCAACGTCCACACGCTGCCTTCATCACAGTTGGGAGCACACAGCTGTACCAGCCATTGCAAGGAGGCACAATGACGTGGACCGCAGAGGGCAGCACATCCATCTGTGCCACAGTACCTTGAAGATCCCCTCACACCATGTCATCACCCTGACTTCCACATGTTGTGGAGTTCGACCAGTGCGCCTGGGTGTAGCTCCTCCAGGTTGACCCCACCACAGTCATGTGAGTGTCTTTGCATCACATGCTGCAGGTGCAGAACCCATCTCATCTTAACCGTCTCATGCTGATGAATGCATAGGCAATCTCTGCTGGGCTGCCCAGCTAAGGACACACGTTCATTGCACTCAGGCCACTCAGGACACTAACTCATTGCACTCAGGCCACTCAGACATGGGTGGTCCGCCAGCAGGGGAGAAGGTTACATGATGGGTGCAATGCATGGTGCCAACATGCTGCTCGTTGAAGCGCTGTGCCATTGGGTCCATGAGCATCGCACCACGTCGTGGGAACTCACAACCTCCACAGCCTTCTCCCACGCATGCTTGGTCAAGTGGAGTGGCCTCCTCCTCCCGTCCTCAGGGACAAGCACATCCCACTGTGCGGCCACCTCCTCGAGGAGGGCAGCAAGGCATTCATCGGAAAACCTGAGCGCACACTGGCCACCCGTCCTACCTTCCTGCTTGGCTCTTTCAGGTTTGCCTTGCCTCCAACCTCTGACCACGTACAGCAGCCTTGGTGCGGCTGCAGCTTGGCCTTTAAACAGGCCGCAGGGTTGCCATTGGACCCGGCGGTGGTTGCTGTTCCGCCTGCGTCCGACCACTCCCGCCGTCCATGGGAGTCATCAAACATTCTGGGTGGGCCTTAATTGGCTCGCCCGTGCAAAATGACAGCGCAGTCGCTGGCAATCGGGACCTTGCCCGCCAGCGCCCGCTCCCACACTCCCTGCCCAATATGGAGAAAATTCTCCACATGAATTCACAGGGACCAATAAGATGGGATGGGGGATGTTCTAGGGGTGGTAGGTTGCTAACTAGACTGCTTTGTGTCAGTGGTATTGAATGAATAGTGGAAAGTGTGTTTTTTGAATTTCATTCTGACATCAGTGTCCACTGGTGCAAATTAAATGAACTGTCCATGATGAACCGTACGTGGGAAGCAGCTAGAGACTCAATTCCAAGGAGGCTGCACACAAATAGCCTAATGCAGAGTTAAACTCAAGATGTTTGCAGTTTAAACCCACTTTCTATTTTTAATCTGCTTTAAACCCCCCACCCCCACCCTACTTGCATCCAAACCCACATGTTCCTCCAGATTGAAATTAACTTCAAAATTTCTCCTATGGACCATCCCTAAGAATATCAGGTTTAGATGAGCCAACAATATTTTCTTTAACTAAAGCATTCCTTATCTCAATCCTCAGTCTATCCACAACCAGAAAAATGGGAGCTAGCAATGTCCGACACAGTTACAGCTTATTAATGTGGTCTTTGTGACTCCATTTGCATTGCCTTATTTTAACTGTAGACTTGCCTAATGATATGGTTCTATAATATGACAACAGTAGAAAATAAAACCACTTAAGCTCCTTCCACCTATAAGCTTGAGCATCAGTTAATAAATGACAAATCAAACTCTTGTCACAGCTAACCCTATTTTAACATTACTAAAGCTAATAAACTAACCATTTTAAACCAAGTATCACATGGATGGTCACCTCTGTTCATGCATTTTTAAGATTGGTTTGTTAAACTACAAAAAAGAGGAACCATCAAAATGCACTTTTGTATTTGCATTACAGAGACTTCACATATAAGTTATATTATCTGGAAAACCTCTCAAGACCATAAAAAAAATCTGCATTTCAAGTGTTTGTTATTTGAATTTTTATTAATTCATTACTTGCCACAAATTGACATATTTCCCAGCCCTCCTAGACAACTTACACAGTGGATTCCATCAATTCTAACAAGGTCACATTATTGGCACAACACAAAACAAGTTCCAAATGCACATTTGGTGCTTTATACTCTCTAAATATGTCTAACAGTACTGAGCAAACTATTTGAATCTCAAGAGCTTCTGTATGTAGTATATAATAAAGATACTGAAAACAAATGGTTTTATTGCAACTTTACTATGTCAAGCTATGTATGCAGCAATATTATACAAAGAAAGAGACATGCTATTAATCCTGAAATACAGATATATTTCAATGCATTTATTGGCATTGATTCTAATTTGTTTCACTGTTTGTTTCCCTTTCAGTCCACAATAGTGACAACACTGGCATCTATCCGGCTAGTGGACAGTAGCCCAGGTGTGTCCTCTACACAAAAAGCAGAACAATTCCAACCCAGCCACTTACCGCACACCATCAGTCTACTCTTGATTATCTGTAAAGTGATGGAAGGGGTTATTAACAGTGCTATCAAGAGGCACTTGCTTAGCAATAACCTGCTCACTGATGCTCAGTTTGGATTCCACCAGGGCAATTCACCTTCAGACCTAATTACAGCCTTGGTTCAAACATGGACAAAAGAGCTGAACTCCAGAGGTAAGGTGAGAGTGATTGCCCTTGACATCAAGGAAGCATTTCACCGAGTATGGCGTCAAGGAGCCCTAGCAAAACTGGAGTCAATGGGAACCAGGGGGAAAGCTCTCCGCTGGTTGGAGTCATGCCTAGCACAAGGGAAGATGGTTGTGGTTGTTGGAGGTCAATAATCTCAGCTCGAGGACATCACTGCAGATGTTCTTTAGGGTAGTGTCCTTGGCCCAACCATCTTCAGCTGCTTCAAAGACCTTCCTTTCATCATAAACTCAGAAGGGGGAATGTTCGCTAATGACTGCACAATGTTCAACACCATTTGTGACTCCCCAGATACAGAAGCAGTCCATGTCCACATGCAGCAAGAGCTGGACAATATCCAGGCTTGGGCTGACAAGTGGCAAGTAACATTCACACCACACAAGTGCCAGGCAATGACAATCTCCAACAAGAGAGAATCTAACCATCGCCCCTTGACATTCAGTAGCATTACCATCACTGAATCCCCCACATTCAACATCCTGGGGGTTACCATTGACCAGAAACTTAACTGGACTAACCATATAAATACAGTGGCTACAAGAACAGGTCAGAGGCTAGGAATCCTACAGCTAGTAACTCACCTCCTGGCTCCCCAAAGCCTGTCCACCATCTACAAGGCACAGGTCAGGAGTGTGATTAAATACTCTCCACTTGCCTGGATGAGTACAGCTCCAACAACACTCAAGAAGTTTGATACCATCCAGGACAAAGCAGCCTGCTTTATTGGCAAGCCTACCACAAACATTCACTCCCTCCACCATCGACACACAACAGCAGAAGTTTACATCATCTGCAAGATGCACTGCAGGAACTCACCAAGGCTCCTTAGACAGCACCTTCCAAACCCATGACCGCTGCCATCTAGAAGGACAAGGCAGCAGACAGATGTGAACACAACCACCTGCCAGTTCCCCTCCAAGCTACTCACCACCCTGACTTGGAAATATATCACCGTTCCTTCAATGTCACTGGGTCAAAATCCTGGAACTCCCTTCCTAACAGTAATGTGGGTGTACCTACAGCACATGGATTGTAGCGGTTCAAGGAGGCAACACACCACCACCTTCTCAAGGGCAATTAGGGATGCGCAATAAATGCTGGCCTAGCCAGTGACACCCAAATCCTATGAATGTTTAAAAAAATAGCTAGTTGGTTAAAAATGAACTTTCAAAATTCTGCACAATGTGGTCTTTTCAACTAGCAGGGTTGCTCTTGCAGAGAAACGGTATGGATACAATTGGCCAAAATGCCACCTCCTGTGCTGTAACCATTCTATGATTCTAAGTGTAACAACTAAATTTCTGTGGAATGATTTCAATATTTTAACTTTCATAATAGCATGTAAAGCACCAAATGCAAGTGCACTTGCAATCTGATTCATGCTGTGCCAATAACGTTAACTTATTAACATTTGTTGATTCCAGCACATAAGTTGTCCAAGAAGGCCTAGAAACTAAATGTATCACAAGGAATCATTCATGTATAGGACATAATTGCTATTATGAGTTTACGCTTGTTTCTATAAGCTTCAAAGGCTTAAATTCTGCTGTAGACAAAGTATAACACTGCATTTAAAACAGCAGCATGCAACAGAATAAAAATAAATATTTTCGCAAAGGATCTTCACTGGATATTCACATGTATAGCATTTCAATAACAAGTAACAAGTAATATAAAATACAATTTTTCTTTGGTTTAATATCCTCAGCCATTTTAAAAGATCCAATACACGTGTCTTACTGTCACACAAATTGTTTGCTGTAAGCTCCGATCTATGAAAGAGGACAACTTTAAATTGTACCGTATGTGCCAGCTCCCAATGCTCTGGAACTCACTCTATTTATATTGCAGAGTTGATTTCAAAGCACCATGGAGAAACATTATACAAATGTATATGTGCAAGGTATTACACCAACTCAAATAAAGGAACATAATATTCTCTGATCAGAGTAATACCAAATATCTAAGCAAAGATGACAGTGAGTAAACTGAAAGAGCTGTGTTACTAGGGGTTTTGATTGCTCAATTTTTGAGATTCTTTCTTTTAAGATAACAGTCTAATTCCCTTTTGAATGCTTCAACTAAACCTGCCTCCACCGCATTCTCAAGCTGTACATTCCAGATCTTAGCCATTCCAGGGTAGTCTGTGGTAGACTGGGCATTTTTCAGGGCCAAACATGATGGCTTTAGGTCTGTTCATGAGTTTGTGAGAAATACAGCACCAAATGATCTGATCAGGGTAGCCATTATCCCACAGGATGCCTTTGATGAAACTAGCTGTTTCACGCTGCTACTATGCAGTAGTAATACAAATGGTATTCGCCATTAACAGGATGCTGGTGTCAAACCAAAAAGATGTTATGCCTATTGCACAAATGAATAATGTAGCATATGAATTTCAGTGTCAGTGTGTTGCTAGGTATTGTAGGCCGTATGTCCCAAAGACTGGCGGATCATATTAAACAGTATATCCTGGCCGCTGTTTGCAATAGGCAAGGTACACACCATACCCAACCAGTCTGTGCTTGCAAAACTCAAAACACAGTGTCCAACATTAGATATGACTCCACAATTAGATAACATTTGCTAAATAATCCTCAGTGTGCTAAGAATTATGCCGACAACCAATTTAAGATTGTCAGTCCGGCTCACAGTTTGGCATGTTTGTTATATTAATACACAGGGCCCTGTTCTTTGCAGACAGAAAGAACATGTACACACATTATGCCTGTTTCAGCTAAACAAAATAAGTGACAGCTATTCGCTGACTCATTGCCTTGGCCAATCAGGGTCAAGCTGCCTGGTTTAGATTTCAATGCTTGGGCAGCTGCCTGTCACAATCACTGGCGCATTCTCCATGGTAATACCTCTACCAGTCCACTTGCCAACCAATCAGCGCTCTCTTCTCATACAGTACAAATTGCTGTTTTCTCCTTATGTTGGTATTCCTGCGAAGAATCCCGATGAAAGCAAGACGAAAAGCTTCAGTATGTCTCTTTCTCAGCTATTTCACTTAAATTTGAAGGTAGTAAGGTACAATGACCACAAAGTATCCTCTAACAGAGGTTGGTGCTAACCCTTTAAAGAATAAGGATAGGTGATGTGGAAGAATAATTTCACTAAATTTAATAAATAAACCTGGCACCAAAAATGAACCTCTTCTTTTGGAACTAATTTATCTGAGTATAGTGTATTTCACAAGTGGAATAATAACCAAAAATGGAGGGCAGAGGAAAAGATTTGCATTTGTATATCATTTTTCACAACCTCAGGATGTCTTAAAACATGTTACAGCCAATGAAGTTCTTCCTGAAGCACAGTTTTAACGCAGGAAACAAAGTTGAAAATTTGCGCAAAGCAAATTACCACAACAGAATTAAGTAAATGATCAGCTTATTTCTTTCTGTGAGGATTAAGATTGACCAGAACAATAGGGAGAACTTCCCTGCTCTACTTGAAATATACTGAAGCTATTTTTTGATCTGACATTCCAGATTATGCATACAGTAATTCAAGAAGGCAGCACACTACCACTTTCTCAAGGGCAATTAGAGATGGGCAATAAATGCTGGCCTAGCTAGCGATGCCCACTTCCCATGAACAAATGTATCAAAAAATGTACATAAGTCATTGAAGGTGGCAGAACAGGTTAGCAGAGCAGTTAATAAAGCATACGGTATCCTAAGCTTCATTAATAGGAGCATAGAGTACAAAAGCAAGGAAAATATGTTAAACTTGTATCAAACTGATTCAGCCTCAGCTGGAATACCACATCCAGTTCTGCACGCCACACTTTAGGAAAGATGTGAAAGCATTAGAGAGGGGCAGAAAGAATTGGGAACAAGAGGGCACAGATTTAAGGTAATTAGCAAAAGAAGCAATGTTACATAAGAAGAAACTTTTCATGCAACAAGTGGCTAAGATCTGGAATACGCAGCCTGAGAATGTCGAGAAGGCAGGTTCAATCAAATAATTCAAAAGGGAATTAGACTGTTATCTGAAAAGAAAGAATGTGGAGGGCTATGAGCAGAAGGCAGGGAAATGACACAGGAAGGTGCATTGCTCACTCAGAAAGCAGACACCATAGGCCAAATGTCCTCCTCCTGTGCCACATCAGTTTTGTGATATCTCTATGGTTTGCTTCAAGATACATTTCACAGAATCTTGCAGCATTGGAGGAAGCCATTCAACCAGTCATGCCTATGTTCTTGCACCTCTCTCTAGGTAATACCATTAAGATTATAAAGCGGTTTCTCCCAATTACATCATTAATCCACATTAAATTGCATTTGCCATATAACTACCCATTTCACCAATCTGGCGACTTCCTCTTGAAGTCTGCTCCTATTGTACCCACCATTTACTACACTGGCAGGTTTTGTATTGTTTACAAACATTAAATCAAAGTCAGGATCACGTGGATAACAATGATCCTAAAACTGACGGCTCGGGGCCCCGCTAGTTATTTCTTTCCAGTAAGAAAAACAAGTCTTCATCATGACTCTTTGTTTAGCCAATTTCATACCCAAAATAGCACCGTCTCTTTGTCATCATGTGATTTATTTTCCAAATAACTTTTTGAAGTAATTTATCAAATGCCTTCTTAAAGTCCATATGTACATCTACTGTACTACCTTCATCAACCCAAGTTTAGTGTCAATATGGAGCAATTTCCCTTCCAATTTGTGCCAACATTAAGCCCACGTACATCCAGTGCAATAGCTGAACTCTGTGGTGAAAGAGGAAGGATACCTCTTCCAGACAATCTCATTTAATTTTCCTGTGGTGTTAGACAGGCTCTACCATTGGATTTATTCTATATTTACCCTCTAATATTGATGCTGGGGAGAAGCTATGTCACTTTATCTTGATGCTACTTAAACAACCAATTTTGTGTCCCAGATTGTCCTTCCTCTTTGTATCTATTTTAAATAAAGTCAAAATCTGGCGGAGTAAAATATATCCTTAAAACAATTTTGTGGCTGGCATTTATGCTCAAGTAAACATACAAAAAAAGGTCTCAGTTTCTTGAGAAACAAGCTATATAAACCCCAACAGCATTTATCATCTGTTTACAGTCTTCTTTCCTCAAAGTATTCCAATTTAGAATTATCTTTTTCCTTTCAATATACTGTTACGAAGAAACTGAAAGGTTTTGTTGAGGGGTGTTGCATGCACATTTATTGATTACTATCTTTGTGTTTCTGAAACAATGTATATTGTCCAAAAGATGTTTCACCTTTTGAGGAACTGACATCAGAGGAACATCAGAGAGCTAAGATGGTCAGGGTTCTCTTAAAGCTTACAGTGGCAGGGCTATAGATTAATAATGTATAATTTTGTCATATACTTTACTTGTTTTGAGATACTTAGCCATGCCTTTCCTATCCACCCACACCATTACTCAGTTAATCAGGTAAGTATTACCTTGAAGTATCCACCAACCTTTGGGGGCTGTTTCAAGGTTCTGATCATTGTGCCAACTGTGCAATCTTCAATCCATCATCTTGCGCGTCTGCACAGCCTAAAAATCAATCCCTACTATACCTCAGAATACACAATGATTTATTACAAGTAAGTGCCTGTAATGACTTACCACAGTGAGAAAAGTCTATTACCATCATACTATACATCAAGTGTTGTCCATTTCTGTAGTACACTATTTACTGCCCAGTGCCTAAAAGTATCAGCTATGGAATTTAATTGATTTTTAAGAAACTCTGGATTCAAAATGGTGAAGAATGATTATGACTGTAGCAGTCCAAGAAATCAAATAATATCAATGGGCTGGGTGACAAGTTCTGTACTTTCACCTATGAGACCTGGGGCAGAATCTTCGGCTCGGTGAGTGGGGACGGGGCCCACTCGCCAAGGTGTAAAATGATGCGCGGTGACGTCAGGTGTGCATCCCGATTTCACCACACTTCATTCAGGTTTTCAGTTCGGCAGGCGTGCTTCCGAGTCAGATGCGCGCCCGCCGAACTGTCAAAGGCCTATTAAGGCCAGTTAACTATTAATTCAAATAAACTGAGCTGCCTGTCCAAGCTTAAGGTTGGCGAGCAGGCAAAGAGCCCAGGCAGCCTTCGTGTTTTGCATCGAACGTCAAAGGTTTTTAAAGGTTTGAAAAATTTTTTAATAAAATTCATAGACATATCCCAGCTCATATGGCAGTTTCACATGAGGGGACATGTCCTAAAACATTTTCTTTTCCTTTATTAAAAATTTTTAAACTTAAACTAATCTCTCTGAGGCAGTTCTGTGCCTCAGGGATACTTCTGTGCTCTTCCGCATGCATGCGCGAAAGAGCACAGGCCCCGACTCAGGCAACCACCCCTGCCCGTACAGACAGCGCTCTGCACTTCCAGGTGCACGTCACACTGGGTGGGCCACACGTAAAATGGTAGCGATCGGCTGCACCCGCGCCCGCACAACCCCCCTCAACGGTGAGAAAATTCTCCCCCCCCCCGAGTTTGAATCAAATCAGGTCCAAAGGAACTAACTTCACTGCACTCCCAATTTTGAGGGCCTTAAACTTGATGACTCCCTCAAATTTAATCTGTTTGAATAGTCTCATCAAAATTCCTTGTGGGACTCCACTGCATAATGTCCATTATTTAGCACAAACTGGATGCCTTATTTAAAATTCCATAGTTGGCTGTTATATGGTGTGCTACATAAACTTAGCATTACATAGGAGATACACAGAGAAAATGGCCTTTCGGCCCTATCAAATGATGTTTACGCTCCACAAGTGGATGTTTTCATGAGCAAGCAGTTATGACAGTGTTGAGAAAACTTTCTGCTTGAATCAGCATCTTCCACTTGACCTAGGAGTATTTTGACAATGGGAAATATAAAAAGGCAACATATGCCTTGGAAAATAAGTGCCTAAATGGGGTAGAGGGACAACAGATCTGGGGGTACAGATACACACATTTCTAAAAATAGCATTGCAGGTTAATGAGGCTAACAAAAAAAAATCAAACAAAGCATTTCAAGAAGGATAAAATTTAAAAGCAGATAAGTTACATTAAATTTGTCTAGACCCTGGTTAAATCATACTTAGGGTATTATGAACAGTTCTGGTCTTAATAAAGGAATTCGAGAAGCGCAAAAAGATTTACCAGAATGATACCAGAACTGAGAGATTATACCCATCAGGTAAGGTTGAACAGGCTTTGTTGTAATAAACAGAAGGATGTTGAGTGACCTGACAAAGATCTTTAAGACACCAATAAATGCAATAGGTTATTCATGACAAATTGTTTTACCCAGAAAGTGATCAAAATGTGGTACTGGCTACCACAAGAGTTAGTTAAGGCAAAGCTCAATAAGCTTGAGTACAGAAATGGAAGGATAGTCCAAATGAGTTTGTGGCTGGAGACATTGTGCATGACCGAGCATTGTAGATTCCTGGGGCATCAGGACCCGTCCTAGGGGAGGAGGGACATTGGAAATGAGTCAACACATCCAGGATCAATATTACTGCAGCGAAATTTGATAGAGCTGCTAACTGGGTGGGTATAAACTAGCTCGACACAGAAATGGGAACCTGAGCATAAATTCAGAAGGGAGAGAAACAAAGCTGGATATAGAAGAAAAAAAATAGTAAGCAAATATGGACAGCAATAGAAACAGAGGTTAGAAAATAGACAATAAAGCTGTTTGGCAGTGAACATACGCAATAGGAGAAGTCGGCCATTTGGCCCCTCAAGCTTGCTCCGCCATTCATTAAGATCATGGTGATCTGTTTGAGTTTCAAATTCCACATTCCCATCTACCCCCAATAACCTTTGATTCCCTTGCCAAACCCTAACAAAAATCTCTCTACCACCGTCTTAAAAATATTCAATGCCCCCATCTCCACCACCTTCTGAGGCAGAGAGTTCTAAAATCGCACAACCCTCAGAGGAACAATTTCACCTTATCTTGAGCCTAAAGGGCAACCCCTAATTTTAAAACAATACCCCCTAATTCTGGCCTCACCCACCAGAGGAAACATCCTTTACACTAAGACTTTTAAAAATTATTCATTTACGGGAGGTGGGCGTCGTTGGCCAGGCATTTATTGCCCATCACTAATTGCCCTTGAGAAGGTGGTGGTGAGCAGCCTTCTTGAATTGCGGCAGTCCATGTGGTGTAGGTGCACCCACAATGCAGTTAGGCAAGGAGTTCAGGATTTTAACCAAACAACAGTGAAGGAATAGAGATATATTTCCAAGTCAAGATGGTGAATGGCTTGGAGGGGAACTTGCAAGGCGGTCGTGTTCCCATCTGTCTGCTGCCCTTGTCCTTCTAGATGGCAGCAGTCATGGGTTTGGAAGGTGCTGACTAAGAAGCCTTGGTGAGTTTCTGCAGTGCATCTTGTAGATGGTACTGCCACTGTTCATCGTTGGCGGAGAGAGCAAACGTTTGAGGGTGTCAATCAAGCGGAAGTTTTGTATTAAGTTTCTGAGTGTTGTGGGAGTTGCACTCATCCAGGAAGTGGGGAGTATTCCATTTCTCTCCTGACTTGTGCCTCGTAGATGACGCATAGGCTTTGAGGAGTCAGGAGGTGAGTTGCATGCACGGGCACACAGACAAGAGCGAGAGGGCGAGCAGGCGCGAGCAAGCAAGAGGGCAGTGGGAGTAGGCGAGCGAGAGAGCAGGTGGGCAGGAGCAGGCCAATGAGAGGGCAGGCAGGCAGGCGGGAGCGGGCAAGTGAGAGGGCGAGCGGGAGGGCAGGCGAGTGATAGCAAGCGAGCTGGTGGGTGGGAGCAAGCAAGAGGGCAGGCAGGCAGGAATGAGCGAGCGAGAGGGTGGATGTGAAGGTGCGTGGGAGCGAGCAGGCAGAAGGGAGCAAGCAAGGGAGAGGGCAGGCAGGCGTGAGCGAGAGGGTGGGCGAATGTGAGCAAGAGGCCAGGCGGGCGCAAATGAGTGAGCATGCGTGCACATCAAAGAGAGAGTTTGTGTGCGAAAGAGAATGAGAAGTGAGGGTGCGTGAGAGAGAATGTGTGTGAGAGAGATAGACAGCGAGATAGAGGTGAGAGGTTGCGGGTTTGGGTGTGTGCGCGCAAGGCAGAGAGAGACAGATAGAGACAGTGACAAATAACGAGAGACAGATAGCGAGAGACAGATAGTGAGAGATAAAGGGAAAGAGGCAGAAGGGCAGAGAGAAAGGGGAAGAGAGAAAGGGGCAGAGAGAGAGAAAGATAGAGACAAAGAGAATAAGACAGAGTGAGCGAGTGGTGAGAGAGAGCGTGTGTGTATGAGAGAGAGAAAGAGAGAGAGAGAAGGGACCTTGGCGTGTGTCCATAGATCTCTGAAGGCAGAGAGGCATGTTGGTGGGGTGGCGAAAACAGCATATGGGACACTTGCCTTTATCAATTGAGCTTAGATTACAAAGGTAGGGAGATAATGCTGAAGTTGTATAGAACCTTGGTGAGGCCACAGCTGGAGTACTGTGTGCAGTTCTGATCGCCACATTTTGGAAGGATGTGATTGCACTGGAGGGGGTGCAGAGGAGATTCACAAGGATGTCGCCTGGGATGAAACATTTAAGTTATGAAGAGAGGTTGGATAGACTTGGGTTGTTTTTGTTGGAGCAGGGAAGAATGAGGGGCAACCTGATCGAGGTGTACAAGATTATGAGGGGCATGGACAGGGTGGATAGGGAGCAGCTGTTCCCCTTAGTTGAAGGGTCAGTCACAAAGGGACATAAATTCAAGGTGAGGGGCAGGAGGTTTAGAGAGGATGTGAGGAAAAGCTTTTTTACTCAGAGGGTGGTGATGGCCTGGAATGCACTGCCTGGGAGGGTGGTGGAGGTGGGTTGCCTCACATCCTTTAAAAAGTACTTGGCACGTCATAACATTCAAGGCTATGGGCCAAGTGCTCGTAAATGGGATTAGGTAGGTAGGTCAGGTGTTTCTCACATGTCGGTGCAGACTCGATGGGCCGAAGGGCCTCTTCGGCACTGTGTGATTCTGTAGTGTGTGTGTGTCACACCTGTTCAGTGAGTGACCATCCTGAGGCTGGGAGTGAGCCGGACACAGACTCCACTCCTCGCACACTCAAATAGTGATCTTTATTAATTACTCTTTTTTTCAAATCAAGTCATTGCATTGACTTTGCTTTATTTTTGCTCAGCAAGATCATTTTCTTCATATCTCAATGTTCTTTTGAAATTCATGTTTAATGTTGTGCCAAACCTCAGCTTTCCGAGATTTGCTCATTGGCCCTTGAGTGAGAAAATAATGGAAATGTGGCCCCTCGCGCGAAAAGGTTGGATGAGCCTGAGCTTGAACCTATCAGCAGAATCCCCAAGTCAGAACATCTTTACCTACTGTGGACTTCAATGCAAGAGTGGGCACAGACAACAAGGAATCATGATCCTCTTGCCTCGGACATCATAGCCTGAGAAAGATAAATGAGAACAGAGAGAGACTACTTGAGAATTGCTGCTACCATGAGATTTGTGTAACTAACATCTTCTTTCAGAACAAACCATGTCATAAGGCATCCTGGAGACATCGAAGATTAAGGCATTGGTACCAGCTGGATGTGATCATTACCAAACGCAATTCTCTGAGTAGCATTCTCAACACACGCAACTGCCACAGTGCTGATTGTGTTACAAATCACCCTCTGATGTACACCAAGGTTTGGATGCAACCCTTGAAGATTTTTCATTGGAAACTAAAATACTGTCCTCATATCAACGTCAGCCAAACTGCCTACTCAGAGAGAAAAAAAAAGATCCTCGAATTGATTGAACAAGCACTTTCTGTCATTCCCACACACAGTGCAAAACAAAATGAAACATAGTTTGAGACACCATCTACAATACTGCACTCTCAACATATAAGAGGAAACAGCAGAAAAATGCTGACTGGTTTGAGGCTAACATCACTGAGATGGAACTGGTCACTTAAGTCAAGTGGTCCACTCTCATTGATTACAAAACAGATCCAATGTAAAAGACTCTGACGCACTAAGAGCTACAAACTGTTAGATGGTGCACCAATAACTACTAGTTACAACTCTGCCAGAATATCGAGATGTCCTTTGATACAGGTAGCACTAGGGGCATCAAAAAGACAAAACAAAGGCAGGGGAGGGTCATCACCAACAGCAATGGAGAGGTGCATGGAACACTACCTTGAGTTGTACTCTCACTGAGGAAGCTCTAAACACCAAAGAAATCTTGCCTGTCACAGCAAAGCTGGATATCAAACCCAGTGGAGGAGCTTAGCAAAGCGAATAACTCACTCGCCATAGGCAAAGCTCCAGGTGATGATGCTATACCATCTGAACTCATCATGCACGGGAAGCTGGCATTTCTGCAGCATCTGCACAAATTTCTGTCTTTGCTAGAAGGATGGGTATTGAATACGCTTGATGCAAAGATAGTGACCACAGCAACTATCGAGATATCTCCCTGCTGAGCATCGTGGGAAAATTAACAGGCACTTGGAGAGGTTTGAGTTAATTAAGGAGACCCAGCATAGTTTTGTGGAACGCAGATGATGCTTGACTAATTTAATTGAATTTTTTGGTGAAGGGAATGTGGTGGATGTTCTCCATTTGGATTTTAAAGCATTTGACAAGATGCCACATAAAAGGCTGGTTAACAAAACTGAGGTTTATGGAATGAGAGGGCTGATGTGCAATTGAATAAAAAATTGGGCTGAAGGCAGCGAATTGTGGTGAATGGTTGTTTTTTGGATGGGAGGATGGTAAATAGTGGTATTCCTCAAGGGTCAATGTTAGGACCACTGCTTTTTTTGCTACACATAAATGAACTAGATCTCGGTATGCAGAACAAAATTTCAAAAGTTGCCAATGATAGCAAACTCTGAGAAGGGGCAAACAGTGAGGATGATACAAATTGACTGCAACAGGGTATGGACAGGCTATCAGAATGGGCAGACAAGAGGCAGATAGAATTAACACTTAAGAATTCTCACTTAAGGTTGGCACTTATGTTCCTGAAAATTGCGACTTTAAGGGAAACAACTTTAAATGAATCATGAGTTCCCATAGGAATCAATGTTAAAGGCAGAGTTAGGTTCTTTCAGACATTTCTTGCCTGGAAAAAAAACGTACAGATTGAAAAACTGTACCATACATCTGCAGCATTGTGCATTCCTAGCTGGAATAACTTGCAAATAAATCACTGAATATACAGAAATACTGTATAAATTCGAATTTGATAACGCTATGGCCAAAAAGTCCCCCCATCGGGGGGGTTATGTGGGGGCAGGCAGGGGCGGGCGGAGGCAGGCACGAACCTGATCACGCCCCTGATCGGGCCCACGCTGTCATTTTATGTGGGCGGGCCAATTCAGGCCCACCCATCATGATGCGCGCCTGGAAGCGCTGAGCTCTCCATGTGCGGGCAAGGAGGGGATGCCCTGAGTGGTCCCTTAGCTCTTTCGCGTAGTGCAGAGATCTCCCTGAGGCACGGAGGTGCCTCAGAGAGATTTGTTTAAGTTATGCAAATTTGAACAAAGGTGGGTAAAAAATTTTAGGACGTGTCCTGTCATATGAAACTGTCACATGAGCTGGGACATGTCCATTATTTACTTCAAAAATTTTTATTTAAATAATAAACCCTTTGTGAAACCTTAAGACTGGATGGGCAGCTCAGTTAATTACCTTTGACATTTCGGCGCATGCGCAGCCAAGTCGGCTGTGCACCGACCGAACTGAATATCTGAATGACAGGCAGTGATGTCGGGACGCCCGCCCAACGTCACTGCACGTCATTTTATACATCCGCAAGTGGGCCCCCCCCCCACCCCCACTCGCCGACAGAAAAATGATGCTCTATGTCACCCAAACAAGCCATAAGTAGCACAACTTGTGTCTCACCCACAGCACTCTTGAAACTCAACTCAATTTTTTGCTTGTTTTCCTTTCACTCTTTCTGGAGCCTGGACACCTTCCTGACAGCTTGTATCAGCCCAGCCTGCGTCTCAGGACTCTGGATCCCAGGCCTCGTTCTTTCCCCACAGCCTTGGCCCCTGGTGATGGCGACAGCAATTCCAGAATCAAAACATGGCTGTGACTGACCCAAAGTGTAGTGTGATGGGTGGGGCCAAAGAATGCAAAAGTGAAAATGGTGATGTAAATCAGAAAAACAAGCAGTTACCGACAGGGGTTAGGATAATTTAAACGACGCCAAATTTTCCTCTCACCACTCATCTGTATACAGAAAGGTTTGTTTCCCGCTTTATAAGCAGTGGCGTATTTCCCAAATAACGCCACAGCAAATTTAGGTAGGGTGAACTCAAAGGGCTGGTTTATTTGTACACACTCAAAATGTGGAAATGAGGGTTGCAACGCCACCTATTCATACAGAAAAATATGGAGGGAGAGTTTTTACAAAGACCACAGAAAAAGGAAATGTTGTTTCACGTGGATTCCAGGGTCCAGAATCAAAGTCTAATGAGGTATTCCTTCACGGAGGTTGGCAGGCTGCAAAGTAATGCTGCATAATTCACTTTTCCAGTGTTGCTGACTTCACAAGATCAGATAGGCATGCAAAGACAAATCAGTCTTTTAGGTGATGGTACAGGATTTCCAGTAGAGGCAGTGAAGATGAGGCCAGGTGTTCCACCTGAGCAGAGCTCCTTGTCTGTGAGGCTGTTATTCAGATGATACAAGGAAACAGACTGAGCTCTTCAGCTCAGCAAGGCAACATTACTTGTTCAACAAGCCAGAGGCCTACATCACATGACCCCATATCTCTCAAACAAAGGATGTGTATCCATTGTTTGGAGGGCGGCTGGGTTTCGAAGATTGCTAAATGTGTCAGTCGTTACAAAGGTTGCGGGGCCTTTTGTCTCAGCAGACCATCAGTCTCCTTCTGGTTAGCCTGGGTTATTAATTGCAGATGGCCTTTGTATAGCTCTCTTTGAAGTTTGGCTGTGCAATCCACAGGTGGTTGTTAGTGGCTCCTCAGAGATAATGAGATCTGAGTTTCCTTGAAACTGCAACATGGCTCCTTCTGTTTAGGCGCCACAGGCAGGCATAGGCTCAGCCACTTTAAGGATCTTGTTCAGTATTAAAATTTACAAAATAGCAATGAGGGTACCTATATATATTTTATAAAAATATATAGGATGAAGTCTGAGTCCCTCACAGGCCCTAAAAAACAAATGTTAAATTGAATCAACGTTAAATGAAATAACTTAAAGCAAGGACTTACTGTTGAGAGAAGTGTGAGGTGATACATTTTCATACAGGGGATATGGAAATGCAGTATAGACTTAATCTAACAATTCTAAAGAGACTGTGCAGAAGGGCCTTGGGGTGCATGTACAGCGATCTTTGAAGTTGGCAGGTCATAATGAGAGCACGGTGGGTGAAGCATATGGGATCTTGGCTTCACGAACATTGAATACAAAAACCCCAACTAGAGTGCTGCATCCAGTTTTGGTCACCACACTTTAGGAAAGATGTGGGCGCCTTTGGGAGGATGCAGAGGAGATTTGACAGAATGGTTCCTGGGATGAGGGTTATACTTACAAGCTTAGGTTGGAAGGACTGTGATTGTTTTCCTTGTTGCAGGGTTAACTGAGGGAAGATTTTATAGAGACATACAAGGTTATAACAAGCTTAGATGATGTAGACACGGAAAAACTCTTCCCATTAGCTGACAAAACAAGGACTAGGAGGCATAGATTTAAGATTTTCGAGCAAGGGATGCAGGGAGAATGCCAGAACTTTTTTTTTACGCAGTGAGTGGTAATGATCTAGAACTCACTATCCATGAGGGTGGTGGAAGCTGAAACATAACTTCAAAAGGAAATTGGATGGGCAATTGGAGCAAATAAGATTGCAGGGTTATGCGGACCAAGCAGGGGAATGGGACTGACTGGATTGCTCTGCAGGGAGCCAGTATGGATTTGATGGCCTGAACGGTCTCCATCTATGCCGTAAATGACTCGATGACTCACAAACTATTTGCTTGTGTTACCCTCGTCAGACTGCAGGTCTTGGATAAATGCATCTATCCTGAATCCCAGTGTAGTTTCAGTCCTACGATAGACATGATCTTCTCTGTCCGGCTGTGAAAGAGAATTGCCATGAACAAAGGAGATTACTATATATTGCCTTCATTGATCTCATCAAGGCATTTGACCATGTGAACAGAGGTGGTCTATTTAACCTGCTGGAGAAAATTGGCTGCCTGCAAAAGCTGGTCAGTGTGATCTCCTCTTTCGAGGACAACATGATAGTAAGGTCACCTATGACAGGACAACATCGGAACCCTTTGAGATCTGCAGTGGGGTCAAACAGAGTTATGTCCTGGGCTGGCACTTTTTGGCATATTCTTCTACCATTGTATTATGTCATTTGCTTTCAAGTCATCTACAGAAGGTCTACTTACATATCAGAACAGAAGCAAAGCTGTTCAGCCTTGCTATACCATCTGTACCCATCAAAGATCCAAGACAAAGTTGTGCCAAGTCCTCAGAGAGTTGCTCTACACTGATGATGCCACAGTAACATTCTGTACTGAGGAACATCTGCAACAGCAACTGGACAGACTCTCTCACCACTAAAGAGTTTGGTTTGACCACCAGCACCAGAAAGACAAATGTTATGATCCAGGAGATTGTCAATGCTGATAAATGTTGGTATGCCAGATGAAGCTGGAGGTTTTTGATAACATATCTAGGCTCCACAATCACCTGCAATCTGTTACTTGATGCTGAATTCAAACAGCTGTAGCTTTTTCAGTGCATGTGATGGGTTGAGGGTTGAGGGTTGTAGAGCAAAAGCAACCTGACTGAGAACACCAAACTGTAAGTCTACCAACCCTGCATCCTCAGCACATTCCTCTACAGTGGTGAGACCTGGACAACATACACTTGACAGGAGAAAAGTCTGAACCAGTTTCCACCTTTGCAGTTTCAGGCATATCCTCATCAACTCGTAGCTCCTGAAGCGGGTTAATTCCGTTAGCATAAACTCATTGCTAAGCCAACGTGTCTGCCATGTTCATCAGATGAATGACAGCTGTATACCCAAAGACCTTCTGTGCAGTGAATTGGCCACTGAGTCACAACCTCCTGGGTGTCCATACTTCCATTACAAGGATATCTGCAAGCAAGATATGAAGATGGCGGATATTGACAGTCGCAGATGGCCATGACCTCTGGATGCTGACTTTTTGGAAGGCCAGTGCAAGAGGCAATGAAGCAGAATCAAAAAGCTTAGCCGGCCAAGAATAGGGCCCAGAGAAAACAGAGGGCAGCAGATCATGCACTCTCTCATCCCACTGTCTTCCTCTGCAGCAAATGCAGCAGAGGTTGCCAAGCCAGAGTGGGGCTCCTGAGCCACACCAGATGATGTTTAACATGGAGTTGACCACCACAGACCAAACCATCATCTTACGAGATGGAAGGCTGCCACAGTACTTCACTCTCAACCATAGCTGGGTCAGGTATATATTTCATTGTGAAGCCCACCTGAATCAAATGGAGTCTGATCATTAAGGCATTTCAGCTAGTCTATGATTATGCATCTTTTTCTGCTTATTGATAGAACTGAACAGTGACTGCAACTCAGCCAATACCAAGATTAAAAATTGAACATTACATCCAAAAAATGTGGCAAAAAATATCAGAATCTGCAGGAAGATTATAACTCAGAAATTTAAGCACTGATGTTTAGCATTTTTGAGTTATAATTACACGTTTGATTCATAAATTTTTAACTAAGATGATCTTTTAAAAAAAAGAATTAGTTTTGTACTGTATTCTGTGACAAACAGGAAGATAGTTACTAATAGAAGACTGAAATAACTAGTAACAATCTCCTTAATAATTCTTCAGATTTCAACACCAAGGAGCTTGATTTCTTCTCTCCTGTTGTAGATTTTCACAGTGTAATTGCAAGTAAAGTACATACCAGCCATCCAATTTGCACTTCATTCCCTTCAGCAGTAGTGCAAGGAGAACAAATGGCATAATTGACCAAGCTGGCAATTAAGTGAACCATTTTCTGATATTCTATTTGCAATAAACAGTAATAATTATCTGTAGTCAATGTCAATCAAAATCCTTGCTGTTTTGTCTAATTTAGGGTTTCTGCATAGTGATAACAATTTCCTTGGTCATGTCATCAATTAAACCTATCAATGAGTGGTTCCACCTATAATAATCCCAGTGATTAATATTTGGGCCAGTCCTGGAAATCCAACAAGAAGCACAAAACCAAGAAAATTCAATGTTATTATTGAAAGGTAGACATCATAATGCAGTGCAATACTAATATTTATACTGTCAATTTTATAGCATTTGGATTTACTAGTTTCCTGATTTTATTTCCTTATATATTTCACAGCAGAAAGCCAAGACCTTGGGCCTGTCTGTGAGACAGCTTGTGTAAAACAGCACTGGAACGTCTAGGCTCCTCTAGGTGATAAGGCCTTGAAACATTTAGATAAGAGAAACAGGTGGACGTAAAAAAACATTACAATGCTCATATGAAGGAGACCCAGTTGATGGAGGAAAACTATTCACACACATGGGGCTTATGATGATTGGGGTGAGGGAGGGGTTAACTGGATAACAACCAAGACAAAAGATGCCCTCAGTTTGTCTTTTGTCTGGCAGAGAAAGACCATTTGAAACAGAACAAACATAACAAGACCCAAGGGAGAAAGGGGAAGAGATGCTTGAAGACCACAATACCAAACCTGCGAGAGAAAAAATGTTTGCGCTTTCCCATCCATATTTTGACAGGGGTAATACAATCCGCTTTAAACTATAAACTTCACAGGTAGTGTTGAGCGCTACCACAAGCGTATTATGCAGGGCAGGTCTTAATTGGCCCACCAACGTAAAATGGCAGCGTGGAGCTGATCGCGGGTGGACAGTTGGCTCCACGACCGCCCTCACCCGCTCCCACCAAGCCTGCCCGACGGAGGAAAAATTCAGGCCAAAGTTTTGCTGCCATGTCCGTTTCTCTCTGAAAAGGGTGTGTCATGAAGCTATTAATGTATATAATGTTATTGGAATTTTTTTTAAAATACAGGCTTTTAGTCTGTGGGTGTGCCTGTGTGTGTCTTAATTTGATTAAAGCCAGCTAGTCTGGGTGCTTTAATGTATAGTAATTTTGAGATGTAAACAGAGGTAGAGGTACATTTCCATTTTGTTGAATAGAGCATTCAAGAAGTAGAGTAAAATCTTGGACCTAGCTAGGAGACACCAAGCAAAGCTAATATCACTAATAAAATTGGTAGTATGAAAGAAGTTTAAAGGGCCTAGTGATACAATGAGAATTTGCTTTCAAAAGAGAAGTGCTGGGTATAACAGAAGGGAGTTTTTGTGTGTGCAAAGCAGAGGCAAGTAGCCGCAAAGCAGCTGTAAGCCTACAACTGTCTGCAAAGGAATCTAATTGAAAGGAACTTCATTCTGAATTTGTAAGGTGAAAATGCTTTGCCTGATGTCTGGTTATTGTCGCCTTAGTGGAGATTAATTTGGGAATTTGTTAAAAAGTTATGATAGCAGTGATTTGTAGCCATGTGTGCATGTTGCAAATTAATAAATGTCTCATTTAGTTTGATATAAAAACCTCTCGAGAACTGGTGGTCTTATTCCTGGAAATAGAGCTGCATCTCAAACATACAATTTGAAAATATAGGTTATGACAGTTGTTTAAAGTTTCCCTCTAGGACTTTAAATAACAGCCTTTACCAACTGCTGTGTGATAACAGGGTGCAAGATGCGCTTCCCCCACCCCCATCCTTCCATCCTTACAACACTGATACGCAGCAATGGGTCCTGTGCTAAAAACTGAGGGAAAGCAGGACAAATCCAATCCAGACAATTGACATCTCAACAGTCTAACTCTCAATCATCCACAAAGTGATAGAAGGTGCCATCAACAGCATTGTCAAGTGGCATGTAGTCACCAATGGACTGCTCACCGATGCCCAGTTTGGGTTCCACCAGGACCACTTATGTAATAAAAGAAAACCTGGAGACACATGTAATAAAAGAAAAACACTGCAGATGCTGGAAATTTGAAATAAAAACAGAAACTGCTGGAAATTCTCAGCAGATCTGGCAGCATTTGTGGAGAAAGGAACAGAGGTACTGTTTCGAGTTGAATCTGAGCATTTCCAGCACTGTGTTTTCATTCCACTAATTACAGCCTTCATCCAAGAGTTGAATTTCAGAGATGAGTTGAGAATGTCTGGCTTTGTCATCAAGGCAGCATTTGACCGAGTATAGTATTAAGAAGCCCTGGTTAACTGGAAGTCAATTGGAATCGGCTGGAGGAGGAACCTCAACACAGTTAGTGGTCGTACCTAGCGCAAAAGAAAATGGTTATGGTATTTAAAGGTCATCATCTCAGCTCCAAGACATCACTGCAGGTGATCATCTTCAGCAATTTCATCAGTGACCTTCCCTCCATCATAAGGTCAGAAGTACAGACGTCTGCTGATGATTGTACAGTGTTCAGCTCCACTCGCAACTCCTCAGGTATTGAAGCAGTCCATGCCTGCATGCAGCAAGACCTGGACAACATTCAGGCTTGGGCTGATAAATAGCAAGTAACATTCACACAAGTGCCAAGAAATGACCATCTCCAACAAGAGAGGAACTAACTGCCTCCCCTTGACATTGAACAGCAATACTAAATCACTAAATCCCTAACAATCAAGTCCCGGAGGGTCACCATTGGCCAGAAATTTTACAAGGCCAGTCATATAAGTACTGTGGCTACAAGAGATCAGAGGCTAGATATTCTGCTGCAAGCAACTCACCACCTGGCTCCTTGTAATCTGAAAGAATGGTAGGACCCAATTTCAGATCAATAGTTTTTCCTTGCAGTGCGGGGCATTGGTCCCCAAAAATAAGTCTTGTGACGCCCATTATTTGCGTGTAAAACTGGACAATATTCAATGTCGATGTTATTATGTCAGCACCTCACTCTCTGGCCTCAAGGCTGTGCAATTTTTTAAGAAGATTACTTTAATGCCAACCTGGAGACTCTGGAGTACAGTCTTCTTCCCTGCGAGGTCACTTTGAATGCATGGACTACTTGGAAGTTGGGCCATTTCTTCACTATCCTTATTAGTAAATACCAGAATATCATGATAACTATTGGCTATTTGATACAATAAAACATAACTACCAAATACTGCACAAAAAAGGCTGTCAAGGGATAATGATGTATTTGATTCCATAAGTCATTTGCACATGAAATGACCCAGTTCCATATTCTTCCAGAACTGACTAATTTTGTGCTTCATGATGGTGTCACCTCAGACTTATGATTCAAATCTGTTATTGGTGTCAACTGCTTTTTACTCCTAGCCATTAAAGCCATTCTGCATCATCAATTAAAGCTTTCCATGAGTTATCAATGAGAATGTTTGATGCCCCCAGAGAAATAGCTACAGTAACCCAACTTAACCCTCATTGTTGCCATCCACTTTTATCATAGTTTTGTGTCAGCTGATAACATCATTGGCAAAAAAAATCTAGCTAAGCAGCACAGGAAAATAAAGCATATTATACCATGGACAGCACCAAGATCCTTCCGCTGTAAAGGAATGAATTATGCATTCAAGTGATAACATTGTTGACAACTTTTAACCTTTATTTTGGAGAATGAAAATTGGTTTTAAGGGAACACTAATTCCTGATCTGGCAGTGCTTCAGCAGTTTACAAAGTTCTGCTAATGTAACAGTGACAAGTATTTCCACCGGAGGCCCTCAGTGAGCTATGGATTAAGAAGCCATTCTACAACAGTAATTTGTGTTTATAAAGCAGCGTTAATGTAGAAATACATTCTAAGTTGTCTCACAGAAGTATAATCAGACAAAAATCAATGCAGTCAAACTAGTAGTTTTAAGGAGAGATAACTATAAACTTTAGTCACAATAGCTCTGTAATAAGAGCTATTAAGGAGGAAAGAGAAGTGGATGAATGAAATGCATTACATAGAATTTACAGGACAGAAACAGGCCATTCAGTCCAATTCATGCTGATGTTTATGCTCAACATAAGCATCCTTCAACCTTACTTCATCTAACTCTATCCTTCTCTTCACTTCCACCTCATTTACCCTTAAACATTTCTCTTTCAATGCATTGTTATTCGCCTCAACTGCACCGTGTTCCTCATTCCACCCAATCTATAACATAAAAACAGACTGCAAATATTTCTATAGGTTTGTAAAGAGGAAGAGATTATTGAAAGTAAAAGTGAGCTCATTAGAGGCAGAGACAAACAAAATTATAATGGGGAATAAGGAACTGAGAGATAAACAAATATTTTGTATTTGTATTCATGTTGATAGACACAAAAAAGATTCTGGAAATAATGAGGAACTCACAAGTAAAGAAATATTACTGGAAAAATTAAAGGGTTTAATTGGTGATAAATCCCCTGGACCTGACTGTTAATTGCATGTTAATTGTTTTTAATTATTTGAAGGTGGTAGACATTCATTAGGGATTGACATGCGCTCTTATAAAGAGGAACAGACTGAATCTGTGGTGGTTGGGCTAGGACGTGCAAGTAGGTATTGTATATCTCTGTGATTAAAAGCTTACAGAAATGCACAAATGATTGGCTCCAGTCCCATCCTTCACCGCCAGGTTTCATAGATTATAAAACTGGTGATGTACATTTTTGGGTTTTAAAAGAGGTAACTGAGAAATGGTTTTGGTCTTCCAGAATGCCTTATACTGATTTCAGAATCAGTAGTAGGCAAATGCAAGAACCTATTATTCATGTTGTGGTAACAGGGAACTTAAAAATTCTTAATACAATTAAGTGAGTCAACATAGATTTATGAAAGAGAAATCATGTTTGACAAATCTGTTAAGAGTTTTTCAGGATGCAACTAGTAAGATTGATAAGGGGGATCCAGTGGATGTAGTGTAGTTGGATTTTTAAAAAGCATTTGAAAAGACGCCACACAAGAGGTTATTACAAAATAATTGTTATCGAGGATTCATTAATGTTTAGAGAATAGTAATAAACATGACATTTGTGTGTCAGCAAGATGTAACCAGCAGAATGCAGCATAGATCAACACTTGGGCTTCAACTATTTAAAACCTACATTAATGACTTAACTGTGAGGATTAAGCATAACATATCCAAGTTTGCTGACAATGCAAAGTTAGGTGAGAAAGTAAAAACACACAAATTAGGAGCAGGAGTAGGCCATTCGGCCCCTCAAGCCTTCTCAGTCATTCAATAAGATCATAGCTGATCTGACTGTAACATCCTCCTCCTGCTATCCCTGATAATGTTTCATCCCCTTGTTTAATCAAGAACCTATCTACCTCTGCTTTAAAGATATCCAAAGATTCTGCTTCCACTGCATTTTAAGGAAGGGAGTTCCAAAGACTCACTACCCTCAGAAAAAAATTTGGCCAATAGCTCTCTATACCTACAGTATCAGAAGCTACAGTGGACAGGACTGGAGCTGCAAACAGTCTCCAGAGCCGAAGGCCAGGATTTTCCATGCCCGCCAGCATCGGTTGTATTCAGTGGCATGGGCAGATAATATGGCAAGAAAGCCAAAAATCAGTTTCACAATGTTGTGAAACCAGTTTGTGAATATCCGCTCTGACCACCGATGACGCCATGTTTCACACCACATATATAAGGCGTGCACTTGGGGGGCTGCACTTTGCTGGGAGCTTCAAGTCTTTTTTGCCTACCTTGCTTTGGGCAGCACTCAGTCATCAGCACCAGACTTCACAGACAGCACCACATCATCTTCAGGGGTGTCAGGGTGGGGTGGGGAGGGGAGACCCAAGGGGGAGGGCAGAAGCAGGTAGGGAGAGGTTGATGGAGAGGTCTGATGGGGGAGAAGGGGAGGGGAGTGCAGCGGAGGGAGAAGGAAGGGAGAGTCTGCAGCAGCCAGTCCTTTTGGTTGGTGGTGGGGGAGTGCCTGAATTTAAAAGGTGGTTGCTGATAGAGACATGACCTCCCGCCACCACCCAAGGCTTGAACAGCGTGAATTTTCGGGCTTCCCTGCCCCTGAGCTCCTCCCACCAGCCTGAAAATTGAGGCTGGCCAGGGAACAGCCCTTAAATGGTCACTAATTGGGCAAGAGCAGGCGGGCCAGTCTAGGCCTCGTCTGTCCTAGCATAAAATTGCGGAAGGCCATCCGAGAGATTTTACAGCCAATCCCCGCCTACAAACCCGCGAGTAGTGGAATATAAAATTCAGCCCTAGGTGTCCTTGTGCATGAATTACAGGAATTAACAGGCAGTACAGCAAGCAATTAGGAAGACAAATTGTATGTTAGCTTTTTTTTACAGAGTCACACAATGCAGAATTTTCTATGCCCATCGAGTCTGCACCGACACGTAAGAAACACCTGACCTACCTACCTAATCCCATTTACCAGCACTTGGCCCATAGCCTTGAATGTTACGACATGCCAAGTGCTCATCCAGGTACTTTTTAAAGGATGTGAGACAACCCGCCTCCACCACCTTCCCAGGCAGCGCATTTCAGAACGTCACCACCCTCTAGGTAAAAAAGTTTTTCCTCATATCCCCCCAAAACCTCCTGCCCCTCACCTTGAAATTGTGTCCCCTCGTGACTGACCCTTCAACTAAGCGGAACAGCTGCTCCCTGTCCAAGCCCCTCAAAATCTTGTACACCTCGATCAGGTCGCCCCCTCGGTCTTCTCTGCTCCAATGAAAACAACTCAAGTCTATCCAACCTCTCTTCATAGCTTAAATATTTCTCCTCTGCACTCCTTCCACTGCAATCACATCCTTCCTATAATGTGGCGACCAGAAATGCACACAGTACTCCAGCTGTGGCCTCATCAAGGTTCTATACAGCTCCAGCATGACCTCCCTATTTTTGTAATCCATGCTTTGATTGATAAAGGCAAGTGTCCCAAATGCCTTTTTCACCACCCCACTAACATGCCCATCCGCCTTCAGAGATCTATGGACACACACGCCAAGGTCCTTTGGTTCCTCAGAACTTCCTAGTGTCATGCCGTTCATTGACTACTTCCTTGTCAAATTACTCCTTCCAAAGTGTATCACCTCATACTTTTCAGGGTTAAATTCCATCCGCCATTTATCTGCCCATTTGACCATCCCTTCTACATCTTCCTGTAGCCCAAGACGCTTAACTTCACTGTTAACCACCATGCCAATCTTTGTGTCATCCGCAAACTTACTAATCCTACCCCCCACATAGTTATCTATGTCATTTATATAAATGACGAATAATAGGGGACCCAGCACAGATCTCTGTGGTACACCACTGGACACGGGCTTCCAGTCACTAAAGCATCCTTCTGTCATCACCCTCTGTCTCCTACAACTAGTCCAATTTAGCCAAAGGGATTGGAATATAAAAGTAAAAAAGCCTTACTATAATGACAGGGCCCAGGCTGCTGAAGATACGGTCTGCAATGGTGGACCAATAAACACTGGGGGCAATCAAGAGGCAGACCCACCATAGCAGTTCCATTTCTCTCATTACACTGGAATCATACTGCTGTCGAAAATTCTCCTGAACAAACTCCAGGAACTCTTCCCCTTCTCTGGTCGTTATACTATTATCATAGTTAATATTCTGATAATTAAAATCCTACATTATTTCATGATGCTTTATAACATTATAGTCTGCCAATTACTTAAAAATTCTTGCACTCTTCTGTAACTTCCTTGCAAATTTGTTCTTCTACATCCTTCCCACTAGTTTGGTGTCCAAGACTGCAGCAAAAAATACAACTGCACCTTTTTGTTCCTTAGTTCTAGCCAAATGGAACATCCTTGACTCCCCTGTGATTTCCTCTCATTCCTGCACTGCAGTGTTCTTCTTAATCAATGCGACCACCCCTTCTCCTTTCCTTAATTTCCTATCTTTGCTGAATACCTTTTATACAGGAATATTTAACATCCAGTCCTGTCCTTCTTTGAGCCAGGTCTCCGTTATAACCAACAAAATCATGCTTTCGTGTGGCTATGTGAACTTGGAACTCGCCAATTTTATTTACCACACTCAGTCTATTCACATACATTCACAGGAAGCCTTATTTAGACTACATCACTGCCCCCTTTATGCTGAACCCACCTAATACCTTACAATGGGAATCTCTGGTGCCATCTGCTTCTCGCAGAACTCTGTGCACCTTGGAAGAGTGTCCTGCAGACAGCATCATGATGAAGCAATCTGGGAACAGCGTCCTGCAATCAGCATTGCAGTGAAGCAGTCTGGGAAGAGCATCCTGCAGTTAGCATCATGATGAAGCAGTCTAGGAAGAGCGTCCTGCACTCAACACCACGGTGAAGCAGTCTGGGAAGAGCATCCTGCAGTCAGCATCACATGAAGGTGAGAGCTGACTGGTGAGTAGTGGGTGAGTGTTTTTCTCCAGTTTTTTCCTCCAGTTTTTCTCCAGTTTAAAATAAATTAAGCTAAGGAAAGGTAAGGGTTCTAGTTTTTATTTACAGCACATAAATAATTTAACTTTTTTTACTGTATTTAACTTAAAGTAAGGGTTTTTTTTAACTGGAGGCATGGCAGGGCAGTTCAGTCCTCTGTTATGTGCCACCTGCAACACATGAGAAGTCCTATATGCTCCTTGCGCTCTGACCAACCACGTGTGCAGGAAGTGCCACCAGATGCAGCTAAATGAGCTCCGAGCTTCGGAGCTTAAGCAGCAGCTGGAAGCATCGAGGTGCATCCGCGAGGCTGAGAGTTTCGTGGATAACACGTTTTTAGATGTGGTCACCCCACAGCTTACGTAAGTGCAGACAGAGAGGGAATGGGTGACCATCAGTCAGAAGAAAGGTATCAGGCAGGTAGTCAGGAAATCCCCAGGGTGTATCTCGCTCAAGAACCATTTGTCTGTGTTGGAAAACGGTGAAATTGCCGGTCCCTCTGGGAAGTGCAGCCACACTCATGGCACTGAGTGGCTCAGCTGCGAAAGAGTGCACGGATCTCCCTGAGGCTAAGTGCTGCCTTCATGAAACATTATCCCACCCGTAGATGTTGTTTCATGCTTTTTCTTAAGCCCGCCAGCCCTAAGGTTGATGGGCAGGTCCCTTAATTATGTTAATGAATTTTTAAATGGCCTCAATAGGCTGATGACAGGTCAGCGGGCGCACAGCTGATTCGGCTGCGTCGCCGCCAACCTGAAAATGGAAATTACGCGGGGTGACGTCGGGAGTTCGGCCCGATGTCATCCCATGTCATTTTATGTGTTGGTGAGCGGGCCCCACCCTAAAGATCCTGCCCCATTTGCCAGATCTTTGTCCACTCACTCAAGCTATTTATATCCATCCGCAACCTCCTCATGTCTTCTTCACAACATAATTTCCTACCTATCTTTGTGTCATGTGCAAATTTAGCCACCATGTCTTCACTCCCCTCATCCAAGTCATTGATGTAAATCGTAAAAAGTTGAGGCCCCAGCACAGACACCTGTGGGATGCCACTCGTTACATTCTGCCAAACAGAAAAAGACTCATTGTGCATACTTTCTGCTTTCTGCCGGACAACCAATCTTCTATCCATGCTAATATGTCACTCACTACACCATGTACTTTTATCTCCCGTAATAATCTTTGATGTGGCACCTTATCAAATGCCTTCTGGAAAGCCAAGTACAGTGCGTCTACATGCTCCCCTTTATCCACTGTGCATGTTACTCCTTCAAAAAATTCCAATAAATTGGTTAAACATGACTTTCCTTTCACAAAACCATGCTGACTCTTCCCAATTGCCTTGAGGTCTTCTAAGTGCCCAGCTATAACCTCCTTAATGATCGATGCTAATAACTTCCCCACGACAGACATCAAGCTTGCTGGCCTCTAGTTTCCTGTTTTCTGCCTCCCTCCCTTCTTGAATAGAGGAGTTATATTTGCTATTTTCCATCTGCTATCTACACTTATGTTATCTATAACTCTCTGTTTTATCTTAAACGTTACTGTGATCACCATTCCTTACTGCTCTTAGCTGCTAAGATTCTTTTCCTGTTACTGGGTCTTGCAGTGCTTCCTCCCTTGTTGGTTCTCTTATTCACTGGATCAGAAATAAATCTTGTACACATTGTAAAAATGTCATCATCTTCCCTTTCAATCCCTCTCCTTATAAGTTTATTTGGGAATAGTAGAAATCCCTCATAATATGTTTCTGCATTTTATTCATTACATGTATTTGTATGTACATTTCTCCTTCCACTTAATTTGCACTATTTGGCGTCTATTATATATTCATAGCTGCGTGACTGATCTATTCCTAGTCTTTATCTTAATCTGTATGGATTCTGTTTCTTTCCTTTTGCTACTGTGTTTTCTTTGCTGTTGTTGTTCTGGTACTTCTGCTTACCACAGCTATCCACTATCTCTTTTTTCCCTTTAATTTCTAAATACATTGTAGTCTCCAAAATTTAAATGCCAATTCTGTTCTGTCTGCAATCATTTCTGTCAGCCTTATTCCATCTATTTCCTCTCTTCTAATTCTCTCCAATCTCTCCATTTTATTTCCACTATTCTGCATGTTGCTCTACAGACAGTTTAACAGGGTCTTATATTTCATTAGAACTTCTTTGTTTTTATCAGTTTTCTTTATTATTCTCCAAAACCTATCCTGTTCCCTCAGTTTTGGTTACTCTTGTTTTACTTTTCCTCCAATCCCTCTTTCTTATTTAACTGCTTCCACCTGAACCCTCCTTACCCCATTTACTAGTTTGAAGTGCTTTCTAACATCCTATTTTTTGCTTTCCAGCAGTACAGCTCATTTCTGTCCCAATGCCCTATGAACGTTGACATCCTGCTTTTTAATTTCATGAAGAGCTCCTGGAATCATTGAATGCTCAAAGCACAGAAGGAGGCCATTTGATCTATATTAGAAATCACACTGTCTTTTTAATTAGTTCTTTAACATGGCCGACCAGGATTACAACAGAAACAAGTGCCATTAATGTAAAACAGCTATGCTGGTTCACAGCAACGTTACAGCTGTATTATTATAAATTTTGGATTAATAGTTAAATTGAAGAAATGTTGGATAGCGAATAATCTTCTCTGCACTCATCAAATGTCTAACACTTTTCATTTTTATGAAATCTGTTAGTGCAAAAACTGTTAATGTGATAGTAAAATACCTTTAATGCTAACCCTATATCATGCTAAAATGGGAGAAATCTTTTCAAAAGAGCATAAAGGTAATGTAGTTTTTTAACAGAATATTTCTGGAAAACAGAGGTAATTTGTGAAAAAAAGGTCAATCTGATAAACTATTTTATGTGCACCTCTTTTGCAAAATGTTACACTGTTGTGAATTGTTTAGCAGAACAACAATGCAAACGGACATATGCTATTGCCATTTAGGGTGTAATTTTATCTGACTGAAGTTCAAAAATACATAATTCCATGCTTCTCTGTATTGAGTTTCATCTGAAATATGTTTGTCCATTTCACCAGTCTGTCTATGTTCTCCTGGGCCTGCATTTTCGGGTCGGTGAGCAGGGGCGGGGCCTGCTCGCCGACGTGTAAAATGACGCATGGTGACATCGGGCATGTGTCCCGACACCACCGCGCATCATTCAGATTTTTGCGCGCCCGCCGAACTGTCAAAGGCCTATTAGGACCATTGAAATATTAATTAAAACACTTAACGGAGCTGTCCGTCCAAGCTTAAGATTGGCGGCAGGCGAAGAGCCCAGGCAGCCTTCGCATTTATCACAGAACCTCATCCATGGACGGGGTGGGGTTTCATGAAGGTATCTAAAATTTTATAAGAATTTTTATTAACATTCATAGACATATCCCAGCTCATGGGACACTTTCACATGAGGGCACATGTATTAATTTTTTTATTAAAATTTTCAGAACTTCAACTAATCTCCCTGATGCAGCTCCGTGCCTCAGGGAGATTTCTGCGCTCTTTTATGCACATGCTTCCGGGCGTGCGTCATGCTGGGCGGTCCTTAACTGACCCGCCCACTGTAAAATGGCAGTGCCCAGCTGATCTGGGCCGCCAATCGGATGCGCGCCCACCCACCCACACCCGCCCCGGCACAACACCACCGGCGGGGAGAAAATTCTCCTCCTGAAGTCCGGTTCTCATCTGTCATCCTTAAGCATTACATATCCAAGTCGAGGTCCTTAATATATAAAGTCCTAATACCGACCCTTGAGTATACTGCTTACCTCACTTCAGTCTGAAAATCAACTGTTCACCACTGCTTTCTGCCCCTTTGCTAATTTTGTAACCATGTTGACACGACGCCTTTAATCCTAGGCTCTACTTCTGTGAACAAGTTAGGTGACCAATTATTTTTACTTAAAGCAGAAAATTCAGGAAATACTCAGCAGGCCATGCAGAATCAAAAGAACATTTGTATTAGTTGAAGGACAATTGCTATTTAGAATTCCCCTTACCTTGAATAGTGCCATGGAATATTTTGCATCCAACTGGGTAGACAGGCGGAACTTTGGACAGGATTTTTCCCTCCTCGGGTGGGCCTGGCGGGAGCGTTCGGAAAGCCGACCGCTGCCCACGATTGGTTCCACACCGCGAATTTACGCAGGTGGGTCAATTAAGGCCCACCCAGTGTAACGTGCGGCTGCGGAATGAGCGAGAAGGGGTGGGCAGGGGCCGGAGCTCAATGTCTGTCGGGTCCAATGGCGACCCGGCGGCCGATTCAAAAGTGGCTGTGGCAGCAATTTAAAAGCTGCCAGTGAAGCATTCAGACCTCATGATGGAGGTCGTAGCGGGTGGTCATGGCAGGCAGGAGGGCAGGTCGGCAGGACAGTTGGCCCCACGTTTCTCTGATGAGTATCTTGCTGGCCTCCTGGAGGAGGTGGCAACACGGAGGGAGATCCTTGTCCCCAGGGACTGGAAAAGGAGGCCCCCCACCCCACCTCACCAATAATGCCTGGGAGGAGGTGGCATCCAGGATCAGCAGCCATGATGTGGTGAGGTGCACATGGGTGTAGTGTCATAAGCGCTTCAATGATCTCCTGAGATCAGGAAGGGTGAGTACCATGTTAGCATGGGTCACTTAGCACAGCAGTTAGGAGCTGCCCACCCCACCCCCCACCGCGCCACACCTCTCCCTCCTTGAACCTCAGGGGTCTTACAGTGTGAGTGGCAAATATCCATGAGGCAGCATCTGGGCAAGGGGGTGAGCCCTGGCTGCTTTGAACGACTATCTTGCAGCTCCAGGGTCATGAATCGGCTGAGCCCTGCGAGGTATTCCACAGGTGGGGCTGGCCAGCCTTCAATGGCAATGCAGGTACATGGTGGGCTAATCAATGCTCCTCTGACCTTTCAGAAGAAGGCATCCCATAACAATGCCAAGAGGTTGCAGACAGGCAGTGGACTACTCCACCTACTCATCCTCACTCGATATGAACAGGAGGCCCTGGAGCCGCAGAGATGCCATGAACTTAGGTCAGCCGGCTGCGGTGAGATTGGGGTGCCACAGGGAGGTTAGAGTGCAGTGCACTGAGGTCAGAATGTAATTGCAGCCATTCCACTGTAGTCTCTATATTGATGTGAGCCTCAAACATGGAAAGACGAGGTCACCCTGAACCGGGTGCCAGGTATGCACAGTAACAGTGTAATGACTTCAACTAATGACATGTCCTTATTCTTCCTTTCAGGGTCACCACCAGCCCATCGAGATGAGGAGCCTGAAGGCCACCACTGAACCCAGAGGACAACAACCATCACAACGCATATGCTTCAGACCCTCTCAGCCAAGAAGGCACCAGCGCAGATACCAGCACCTCGGTGGGCATTAGATCGCTGGCTAGTATCTCGGTGCACATCACACTCGCTTGAGGTGCAGGCAGAGGCAGAGAGTGCCCAGGGCGCTGGCAGTTGGAGGACTGCTGGGGGCCAGGAACATGCTCAGCCAGTGGCTGATGATGTGCCTCTGGAGTCGTCCCTGAGGCAGCAGATGCTGGAAGTCCAGCAGGGTGTGCAGGAGGATACGGCAGAGATACATGAGGGAATGCGTGCCATAGTCTCCGTTTTGGAGGAGTCCTTGCGGAGTATGAGAAATGCAATGACCCTCATGGCCGAGTGCACTGCCTCCTCCAGAGAGAGTGGCAACTCTTATGGAGAGGCTCTTCCAACAGCTGAATCAGAGGTTCCTGGGGATGGGTTCTGACCTGCAAGTCCTCACACCGACAATGACATCAGGTGGTCACTGTCAGTGTGGGAAATGGACTGGGCACCCAGTATCCCAGCTATCTGTCCATCAATGGTGAGCAGAGAGGTCCAAAGCAAACTCACGTTGGCGCATGAGCTGCCTGTCGTCTCTGTGGGCTCCTCTCAGGGTGTTCTGAATGATGGCAGCAGCTCCTCCACCCCTCTGCCAATGACCATGGCACCCGATGAAGTTGCGGCAACTGGGGAGATGCTAGCTGTGGCACTGGCCGCTCCTTCCCAGGCAAGGCCAGCACAAGCTCCACAGGCCAGATGACGCCCAAGGTCATCAAGACCAGCAGGACAGCAGAGTGAGCAGGCTGTCTCCAATGCCGGTGAGAGGTGAGCACCTAGTCATAGCACCTGCAAGCGAAAACTTAAAGCACCTTAAGCAGAACACTGGCTTATCGCTGGTGATATTTTGTCCCCCCACTTTTACATTAAATGTGCATTGGTGTGAAGGATAACACCTCTCAATTTAATTTGTATTATGTATGCCAGGCACCATATCATTAAATGAGTTTCTGTACAACAAGCCTCTGGGCGCTTCATTGGTTCTGCAGATGCAGCGTAACCCATGATGTTATGAGTGACATGTTTCTCATTGAACTTTAGTGAAATGGCATATAATGCATGTTGTTCGCCAACCAAATGTTCCTGTCAGGTATCGAGTATGGAACCTCCATCCCTGGCATGTGGTGGTGCTTCTGGTAGGCTAGCTGAAGGAGCATTGGATCAAAGCCTCCCGGGTGTCCCTGCCTCCCTGGAGGTTGCCCAGGTCAGCGCCTATCCCCTCAGCGTTCTCCTGACCGTGCCCGTCCTTGGACACACTAATGGATTCATCTTGACAGAGCAGCTGCGTCAACATCTTCTTCCATCACTGCGTCCCCCCTTTCCAGTGCTAGATTGTGGAAAGCACAGCATGCAACCACTATCAGTGGCACACGATCTGGGAGGTATTGCAGTGCGCCCCCTGAGCAGTCCAGGCATCAGAAGAGCATCTTAAGATGACCACTGGCTCTCTGCCACCGCCCTTGCGGAGACATGGCTCCTATTGTACCGTTGCTCGGCCTCTGTTCTTGGATGGCGGAGAGGTGTCATGAGCCGCCTTTTGAGGGGATAGCCCTTGTCACCCAGCAGCCATCCATCCATTCGGGCTGGAGCACTAGAGTGTCTCAGGGTCTAAGTGTTATGGGAGCTGCCTGGGTATCTTGAACAGACTTGCAGAATCTGCACCCTGTGGTCACACACTATCTGCACGTTCATAGAGTGGAATCTCTTACTGTTGACAAAGGCACCCAGCTCACCCACTGGTCACATGTTTGCAGTCAATTGCAGCCTGGATGTGGGGGAACCCAGCAATCACAGCAAAGCCTCTGGCTCACTCTGCCTGGCTGGCCTCGTCCGTGGGGTAGTGAATGAAAGTCAATGCACGCCTGAACAGAGCATCTGTCACTAGCTTGTCACAACTGTGGACAGCTGATTGGGGGACTCCACAGAGATCATCCACCAAACCCTGGAAAGAGCCAGAGGCATAGAAGTTGAGGGCCACTGTGACCTTCAGCGCCACTGGCACGGGGTGTCCACCCACGGTCGGAGCTGATCTCAGGGCCAATCCTCTGACAGATGGAGGTCACTATATCCTTGAGAGGCGGAGCCTCCTTTGGCATTGCACCTCAGACATATTGAGGTAGCTGCATCGCCTCCATGAACCCTGACAGCTGGTTGGTGGCATCTTCTGTGGCCCCTTCCGCCTTGGACTTCCTGTTGGCCCTGTGTTCCTTGTGACAATGCCTCTCCTCCCACAGGTCACTCTCCTGGAGGCTGAATAGGGACTCCTGGCCTTATCCCTCTAATGGCCCTCTCTTCCTCCTCAGAGGACGTACCTCCAGCAGAGAGCACAATCCCCATTCCCAGGATAAGGGAAGGCTGTCTGATACCTGGAAGGCACCAAGTCATAGGACTCCTCCAGAGGCCTGATCTGAAGCCTCTTATTTCTGTCAAAGCAGCTCTGAAGCGAAATGAAGATGTCCTGTTCACACAACCAAGCAACAGCAAGTTACAAACATGTCACATTAGCAAGCCCGCTCACCCCACATAGCCCGCCCGTGGATGAGGTTTTTGAAAATGTGGCCTGTCCATTGCTCCCGGTGACGCCCTGAAAATCGCATGGGTTACGTAAATTCTGAGATAATTGGTGTCTCAAGCGCCTTAACTGGCCCGTTAATTAATGGCGGGTGCACCTCCTTCTTCATCGCACACCCACGTAGTAAAATATCGTGAGGGTGTGCGTTAACATCAGTACGCTCAGCCGACGTCAACGTGCTTTATTTCTCAGTCGGATGTGTCAGGCGCGCACCCCCAAGCTGACCTAAATATTCTGCCCTTTGTTTAATAACTGATTTGTCATTCAGCATGCCCAGCAGTACTCTGTCCAAATTGCACCGAAGTGGCAGCCTAAATAGTTTCAAGTGGTGGACTGAGAATGTTCTGCTAAGCAACATTTAGAATGCTGAAACTGATGTAAGGAAATTATTATGGATCAAGAGAGTTGAGAAGCTACAAGGAATTTAAATCTGCAATATCTGTGGCACCAAGCCAAATAAAGATGGACCAGGGGTAGGTTTTAAGCAGCACCTTAAAAGAGGAGATAACTAGATGGGCAGAGGTTTAGGGCCCTAGGCAGTTGTAAGCATGGCCACCAGTGATGAAGTGATCAAAATCATGGATAAGTGAGAGGCCAGAGTTGAAGGAGCGCAGTGATCTTGAGTAAGGTTATAGAGCTGTTGAAGGTTACAGAGATAGGGAGGGGTGAAACCATGAAGGTATTTAAAAATAATGTGAATTTTAAAAACGAGACATTACCTTAAATGTAAGTCAGTATTGCACAGGGATGATGGGCGAATGGGACTTGGTGTGAGTTAGGGGATGAGCGGCAGAATTTTGAACGAGCTCAAGTTTATGAAGAATGGCAAGCCAGCCAGGAAAGCATTGAAATGATTGAATCTGGAGGTACGGATAAAGGTTTCAGCAGCAAGTGGACTGAGGCAGATGTAGAGACTGGCACTGACACGGAGTTGGAAGTAGGTAATCTTGGTGAATTCAGCCCAGTGGCATAGTGGTACTGTCACTGGACTAGTAATCCAGAGGTCCAGCTAAATTCTCTGGGTTCAAATCCCACTATGGAAGGTAGTAGAATTTAGAATTCAATAGATAAAATCTGGAATTAAATGCTAATCTCAGTGATGGTGACCATGAAACTATCACTGATTGTTGTAAAAACCCATCTGGTTCACTAGTGTCTCTCACGGAAGGAAATCTGCCAGCTTTACCTGGTATGGCCTGCATATGGCTCCAGACCTACAGCAATGTGGTTGACTCTTAACTGTCCTCTGAAATGGCTGAGCAAGCCATTCAAGGGTAATTTGGGTTGGGCAACAAATGCTGGCCTTGCCCACATCCCACGAAAGAATAAAAAATAAATGGGTTTTTTGAGGGACTTTGAAGCTAATGGTGTAGGAGGGAAGCCATTGCAGGAACGTTTTATGGCTACGGCTCAGTGGACAGGAATAGAGGTCTGGATGGTCCAATAAAATTAAAAACATACATAAGACATAAAATTTAATCTTTTCAGATTCCACACCATCTACTTAATAGCTTCTAAAACAGATTGAAGTTCAACACTGTGGATTATTATAATAATTTCAACTGTGATTTTACAAATTGGATTAACTAAGTTATATTTGCATTTTGTGTGACCTTCAGGTCAACCAAATTGCTTAGTGACTTTGTTTGAGTTGTTACTGTAATGCATCCATTCGATTTTCAGTAACTGATACTTTATAGGCAGCATATTGCATTTACTTTAGGGAATTTGTCTGAACATATTGAGTTTAACAGATTTATGCAGGAACGTAAAACAGAAATAGTGTAGCAGTCATTTGGAATTTCAAAACACTAGGGATTAGGCACACAGATGGTTCATACAGATAATGACATTGAGTAATTTAGCTACAGAAGGTAATCCGTTTTTGACTGAATACATTAACATTTAACCATAACATACAGGTGTTGGCTAGTTGTTATGCAGAAAGGAGACTCCAGTCATTAGGATAGATTCAGTTTTCCAATCTCAGTGGAACAGATTGAAATACGTTTTCATTAATGTTCCCAATTTGAAAATGGGAAGGTGTTTTGTGAGTGCTATGAGAAATTGACTAGGCTCAGTTTGTATAAGTGGTTTGGATGCAACAGGTTTTTAAATTAATTAAATCCGACCATGTGATCCTCTTTAATATGCTGATACCACCGACCTGGGAATAAAAGTAAAGCTGGTGGTCTTTTCGTTTTGATTATAATTGTTCAACATTTACTGCTGGGTTTGCCCCTGAGAAGTATGGTGACAGCAGAAGTTGTTTGTCTGGAAAAACACCATGCTAATTTAATTTGCTAACTGTCTATCTGAAGATATAAGTAGGGAGGTGGATTATAACATTTTTAGCAGCTAGCTTTAAATCACTTTGTCAGTCTTAGCAGAAACAAAGTGGCACACATGCTCTTTTCTGTTGTGTGCATTTTGGGGTTGAAGGCAATAATGGAAGCTTCAAGGAGCATATTTATCTTGTAAACATAATTTGAGTTATGGGTTTTCATCTGTACTTGACATATTTGGTATCTAGTGTCTGGCCTGAAAAGCCTTCCTCTTTGGCAGTTAAGTTTGAGATTTAGGCATGTCTTCAGCCCATAGAATCATAGAATCACAGAACAGTACAACATAGCACACCTTTTGGGCCCAGCAAGTCTCTTTCGGCTAGCTCTTTCAAAGAGAAATAGTTCTGAGCTAAATTTTATTTGTGTGGGGTGGGTATCAGCAGCGAACCTGGAAATGTGAACCATTGCTGCATAGAAAGAATGCGACTGATAAGCCACGGTGATGTGGTGGCCAGCCAGTTAACAGCCTGAAGCTGCGGAGCCTGCCAAATGCTGTCGCGGGGCAGGCCATGATGCACCAATCTCGGTGTCAACTGATTTGGAGCCAGGTGTTGGTACCATTCCTAAAAGCTTACTAAACCTGCAGTCAGTCCTCCCTTGAAGCTGCAAACGGCAAGGCAGCAATCCTGAAAGATAACTTGCTCCAAATAGATAAAAACAAAAAACTGTGGATGCTGGAAATCCAAAACAAAAACAGAATTACCTGGAAAAACTCAGAAGGTCTGGCAGCATCGGTGGAGAAGAAAAGAGTTCCACAGTTCTGTGGAAGGGTCATGAGGACTCGAAACGTCAACTCTTTTCTTCTCCGCCGATGCTGCCAGACCTGCTGAGTTTTTCCAGGTAATTCTGTTTTTGTTTTGCTCCAAATGGAGCTCTGCAACCAGGGGGCAGACTACTGCTGAGTGGCAGGCTGCTGCCGCATGGCAGCACCAGAGGGCAGACTGCTGCTGCATGCAGAGTAAGGATAGCTGCTCAACCTGTCAGTCAAGGAGATGGTCAGGACGGTCTATGAGACATGCCAGAGGGATAACACTGTGGTTTAGCATTACCTCCATGCGGATTCTCTTCCGGGCTTTATGGGAAAGGAGGGAACTGCTCTTCCCAAGGGATGACAAGAAGAGATATTCATGCTTGACCAAGGAAGTGTAGATGGAGATAGCAGCGGAGGTCAGCAGCTTTGGCATTTAGCAATGCTCATGGGTGCAGTGTGGAAATCTGCTGAATGACCACCTCTGCTCCACCTACTGAGACCTACATACTAATCACATTGGGCTTGCAGTTGGCAATGAGGAGGGGATCGCTGCATGGGGAGGGAATGATCAGCTGGGGCCTGACAGTGGGTGCAGCAGCAAAGCTGCCTGATGATGAATGGCCACATCTGGGCATGAGCCATCAATCTATCTTTGCCTATACCCTCTCCTCTGTTGAAAACAGCCATTTGGAAGACACACCTGGGAGCCCTAATTATGGGCCAGAGGAATGCCAGCAGAATAAGTGTTGTGCTGCTGTGTGTGTGGAAACTGAATGTTGTTTCTTCTGCCCACAACGCCAAGGTGATGGCCAACATCATTGCTGAATTGGATGCCATAAGAGCGTTATGCCTGTAAAGTACGGGCCCAAAATAGCTATGTTAGCCAGAAATCAGTTGGGGACCCTTAAGCATGAGATGTGCTAGAAGATGACCTTGAGACAGAATGATGGACAGGGAGAGCTCCTTGGGTACATGTCCCTCGGGGGTTGGATGAATAGGATAAAATAAGTGACATAGCATAAGCCACCACCCCTAGAAATAAGATATATAAACAGTTGATCGGGAGGGCAGTGTTCAGCCCTGTAGACACGTCAAGATTGTGATGGAATACTCCCCACTTGCCTGGAAGAGTGCAGCTCCCAAAACACTCAAGAAACTTGACACCATTCAGGACAAAGCAGTCCACTTGATTGACATCAGATCCACAAACATTCACCCCCTCCACCACCGATACAGAATAGCAGCAGTGTGTACCATCTACAAGATGCACTGCAGGAATTCACCAAGGTTCCTTTGACAGCACCTTCCAAACCCACGACCATTACCGTGTAGAAGGACAAGGACAGCAGATAGATGGGAATGCCACCTCCTGGAAGTTCTCCTCCAAGTCATTCACCATCCTGACTTGGAAATATATTACCTTGCTTCACTGTCGCTGAGTCAAAATCCTGGAACTCCCTTCCTATCAGCACTGTGGGTGTACCTACAGCACATGGACTGCTGCGGTTCAAGAAGGCAGCTCACCACCACCTTCTCAAGGGCAACTAAGGGTGGTGGCCCAGCCAGCAAAGCCCACATCCCATGGATGAATTAAAAAAAGCCTTTGTCAGATTGAGGAGGACTAGGGAAGAGCTTCCTAACACTTTAATTAGCTCAAGGAGGTTGCAGAGATCAACATTCATTCTGCATCTTAGAACCTGTAATACATTCTACGTCATATGTTTTTGCTGTTCATTTAGCTTAGGCATCATATTTAAAATGTTGTTTCTTAATAAACTGCTTTAAAATCACTTAGGAGCTTGCCACCCTTTTTTGGGCTTATCTGTGGCTCCCAAATCAGAATCTTACACATTCCCCTGCACTCTCCAACAGTGCAGAGATTCTCATGTTGGTGGGTAGACAGTTGCAATTCGACTTGGGGTCAGAAATGGGTGAGATGCGCCTGAGCAACTGATGCGAGGCTGTGACAGGTAAGACCACCGACCATTGGTGGACTATGGGAGGCCATACCTCTATGCTGAGCCCCAGGCTGATGATGTGCCTCTTGTGTCAGCCACATGGATCCTGCTGGAGTTGCAGCTAAATGTAGGAGAACATTTGGTGGAACTGCCAGAGGTTCTGTGTAACCATGCATGGATGATAGAAGGGTCCATCGAGGCCATGAGTGTTGCCATGTCTCGGATCTGTGCACATGGCTTTCTACATCAAGAATTTGACAACTCTCATGGAGAACCAGATCCAGCATATCACTCAGTGGATCTGGGAGGTGTATGCATACCTACATACCATCACGATAGCTATGAGTTCAATACAGCAATGCTAAGGCGAGAGGGTGACGAGGCACCTGAAGTCTCCTCCAGGTGCTCCTCCGTCTCTGGTATGCAGGGAGGTACATGCGGGCCTTGAAAAGAGCAGCTGCCTTCTTCCACTTTTGGGGTTTCTCTCAGGCTGCTCCGAGTGTGGACAGCAGCTCCACAGCTCCTCTGCCAGTGACCCCAGTGCTTCACATACTTGTGCTAGAGGCCCTCCAGGCCTCAACCAGCCAGAGGACGGCCACTGAAATAAGCCCAGCGTGGGCAGACCAACCATCAGCCTGCCCCCACTCCAGCTGGAAGGGTAGGGGTCTCACAAGTATAGGAACAGGAGTAAGCAATGCGTCCCGTCGAAGCTGCTCCACCATTTAATGCAGTCATGACTAATCTCAAGCTTCAATTCCACTTTCCCACCTGCTCTACATATTCCTTGATTTCCTGACAGAGCAAAAACCTGTCAATCCCAGCTTTAAATGGAGGATGCACAACTCTCTGGGTTGGGGAATTCCAGATGGACAACCTTCTGAGTGAAGTGCCTCCTCATCTTAGTCTGAAATTATCAGGCCTTTATCCTGAGACTGTTACCCCATGTTTTGGATTTGCTGACCAGCAGAAACGATCTCTGAGGCTACCCTATCAAGCTCCTTCAGATTCTTATATGTTTCAATGAGGTTGCCTCTCACTCTTCTAAACTCCAGAGAATATAAACCAATTTACTCAGCCTCTCATCATAGGATAGCCCAGTCATCCCAGGGGCCAATTTAGCAAATCTTTACTGTACTGTATGCAAGTATATCCTTCCTTAAATGTGGAGACCAAAACTACACACAGCATTCCAGATATGGTCTCACCAAAGCCATGTACAATTATAACAAGTATTTTTTTATTCCTGTACTCTAATCCCCTTGCAATAAAAGCCAACATATTATTTATGTTCCTAATTGCTTGCTGAACTTACATAACTTTTTGTGTTCCTTGTATGAGCATACCCAAGTCTCTCTGAAAATCAACATTTACAAGTTTCACACCTTTCACAAAATATACTATTTTTCTATTCTTATGATCAAACCCCACACTTCCCCACATTATACTCCATCTGTCATCTTATCATCCACTCCCTTAACTTGCCAATATCTCTTTGCAGCCTCTGTGTCCACCCCACAGCTTGCCTCTCCACCTAGCTTTGTAATGTTGGTAACTTAAATACTCTGTCTCTTCAACTAAGTCATTCACATAGATTATAAATAGCTGAGGCCCCAGCACTGATCCTTGCAGCACTCAACTAGCCCGCCAACTTGAAAATGCCCTGTTTATGCCTGTTCTTTGCTTCCTGCCCGTTACCCAATTTTCTGTCCAGCTAATACATTATCCCCCCCCACCCTAGGAGTCCTAATCTTGCCTGTTAACTTGTGTGGCACCTTACCAAATGCCTTTTGGAAATCCACATATATTTATTGGTCCCCCTTTAGCTACAGTACCAGTTACATCCTTGGTGCCTCCTAGCTGGTACAAGATTATTCAACAAAATGCAAATAATGTACCTTACCGTTTAACATCTCAAAACTACTATATATCAAAGCACCCAAATTAGCTGACTTTAATCCAATTAAGACATGCACACTCACACCCACAGACACAGACCCTACTACAAGTCCAATTTAAAATAAAGTAACATAATATACATTAATTTCTTCATGACATGCTCATATTCTGTTAACCTAAATTAAACAGTTAGGTAGAATTGGGTCAATCTGGCAGTTTGGTCAACAATTGTCACGGCTTGGGGAGCGGTGGGGCTCACTATACCCAGTGAGTCGTGACAATAGCATGGGAATATTTAAGCATGAATTGATGATTTAAAGGATTGGGTAATTTCTATATAGAACTGCAACAAATCAAATCTGTGGTCAATTTGCAAATCTATTAATTAAAATAAACAAATGGAACTAATTCATCCCTCATTCTGAAAAATTTTGCAAAAACTAGTATGATGAAAATAATGAAAATATACCAACTGAATTAGTGCAATAAAAGTAACAAATTAATATGTTGAATGCCTTTTCAAAAATATACCTGCATCAATTTCTTGTAGAACCACAGAAAATAGGAGCAGGAGTAGGTCATTCAGCTGATCCTCTACCTCAACACCATACTACCTCTCTCCCCATATACCTTGTCACCTTTACAATCTAGAGATAAATATCCTTCTTAAATATATTCAGTGACTTGGCCTCCACAGATTTCTGTAGGAGAGAATTCCAAAGGTGCACCAACCTCTGAGTGAAGACGTTTTTTTTTATTCATTCACGGGATGTGGGCTTCACTAGCTGGACCAGTATTTATTGCCCATCCCTAGTTGCCCTTGAGAAGGTGATGGTGAGCTGCCTTCTTGAACTGCTGCAGTCCATGTGATGTAGGTACACCCACTGTGCTATTAGGGAGAGAGTTCCAGGATTTTGACCCAGCGACAGTGAAGGAACGGTGATATATTTCCAAGTCACAATAATGATTGAATTGGAGGGGAACTTCCAGGTGGTGGTTTTCCCATCTCTCTGCTGCCCTTGTCCTTCTAGATGGTAGTGGTCGTGGGTTTGGAAGGTGCTGCTGAAGGAGCCTGGGTGAAGTCCTATAGTGCGTCTTGTACACGGTACACACTGCTGATACTATTTGTCAGTGGTAGAGGGTGTGAATGTTTGTGGATATGATGTCAATCAAGCGGGTTGCCTTGTCCTGGTTTGTGAGCTTTACTCATCCAGGCAAGTGGGGAGTATTCCATCACACTTCTGACTTGTGCCTTGTAGATGGTGGACAGGCTTTGAGGAGTCAGAAGGTGAGTCACTCGTCACAGGGTTCCTAGCCTCTGACCTGCTCTTGTAGCCACATTATTTATATGGCTAGTCCAGTTCAGTGTCTGGTCAATGGTAACCACCAGGATGTTGATAGTGGGGGATTCAGTGATGGTAATGCCATTGAACATCAAGGGACAATGGTTAGAATCTCCCCTGTTGGAGGTGATCATTGCATGGCACTTTTGTGGCACGAATAGTACTTGCTACTTGTCAGCCCAAGCCTGGATATTGTCCAGGTCTTGCTGCATTTGGACACGGACTGCTTCAGTATCTGAGGAGTCACAAATTGTGCTGAACATTGTGCAATCATCAGCCAAGATCCCCACTTCTGACCTTATGATGGAAGGAAGGTCATTGATGAAGCAGCTGAAGATGGTTGGACCTAGGACACTACCCTGAGGAGCTCCTGCAGCTGAGATGACTGACCTCCAACAACCACAACCATCTCGTGCGAAGTATGCCTCCAACCAGTGGTGAGCTTTCCCCAATTCCCATCAACTCCAGTTTGGCTAGAGCTCGTTGATGCCACTCTCGGTCAAATGTGGCCTTGATGTCAAGGGCAGTCTATCTCACCTCACCTCGGGAGTTCAGCTCTTTTGTCCATGTTTGAACCAAAGCTGTAATAAGCTTAGGAGCTGAGTGGCCCTGGTGAAGCCGAAGGTGGGCTTCAATGAGTAGGTTATTGCTCAGCAAGTGCCGCTTGATAGAACTACCATTGATGACCCCTTCTATTACTTTACAGATGATGAAGAATAAACTTTTGGGCGGTATTCGGCCGGGTTGAATTTGTCCTGCTTTTTGTTTACAGGGCATATCTGTGGGCAATTTTCCACATAGCTGAGTAGATGCCAGCGTTGTAGCTGTACTGGAACAGCTTGGCTAGGGGAGCGGCAAGTTCTGGAGCACATGTCTTCAGTACAATTGTCAAGGTGCATAACCTTTGCCGTATCCAGCACCTTCAATCGGTTCTTGATATCACGTGGAGTGAATCAAATTGGCTGAAGACTGGCAGCTCTGATGCTAGGGTCCTCCAGTGGAGGCCCAGATGAATCATCCACTCTGCACTTCTGGCTGAAGATTGTAGCAAATGCTTCAGCCTTATCTTTTGCATTGATATGCTGGGCTCCCCCATCATGTGGATAGGGATATTTGTGGAGTCTTCCCTTCCGGTGAGTAGCTTAATTGTCCACCACCATTCACAGCTGGATGTGGCAGGACTGCAGAGCTTAGATCTGATCTGTTGGTTATGGGATCGCTTAGCTCTGTCTATCACTTGCTGCTTATGCTGTCTGGCACGCAAGTAATCCTGTGTTATAGCTTCACCAGGTTGTCACCTCATTTTTAGGAATGTCTGGTGCTGCCTGGCATGCCTTCTTGCCCTCTTCTTTGAACCAGGATTGGTATCCTAGCTTGATGGTAATGGGAAAGTGGGGGTTATACCAGGCCATGAGGTTACAGATTGTAAAATAAAAGCAAAAAACTGCGGATGCTGGAAATCCAAAACAAAAATAAAAATACCTGGAAAAACTCAGCAGGTTTGACAGCATCTGCAGAGATGCTGCCAGACCTGAATTTTTCCAGGTTACAGATTGTGTTTAAGTACAATTCTGCTGCTGCTGATGGCCCACAGCGCCTCATGGATGCCCAGTCTTGAGTTGCGAGATCTGTTCAAAATCTATCCCATTTAGCACGGTGGTAGTATCACACATCACGATGAAGACGGGACTTTGTCTCCACAGTGGTCACTCCTATCAATACTGTCATGGGCAGATGCTTCCACGGCAGGCAGGTGGGTGAGGATGAGGCCAAGTATGTTTTCCCCTCTTTTTGGTTCCCTCACCACCTGCCGCAGACACAATCTAGCAGCTATGTGCTATGTGGGGGTTATGCCGAGCAATTCTTGGTGGCCCACCCAGAGTAAATTCTGTGCCCTTGCCACCCGTAAGTGCTTCCTCCACGTGATGTCCAACGTAGAGGAGTTCTGATTCAGCAGCTGATGGAGGGCAGGAGGTTTCCATGTCCATGTCTGACTTGATGCCATGAAACATCATGGGGTTCAGAGTCGATGTTGAGGACACCCAGGGCAGGTCCCTCCCCACTGTGTAGCACTGTGCCGCCACCTCTGCTGGGTTTGTCTTGCCAGTGGGACAGGACATACCCAGGGATGGTAATGGTAATTACCTGTGAGATATGATTCCGTGAGATTTCGTTCCCTAAAGAGCCTTAATGAATCAGATGAGATTTTACAACAATCGACAATGGTTTTGTGGTCATCATTAGGCTTTTAATTCCAGATTTTATTCGATACAAATTTCACCATTTGCCGTGGCAGGATTCAAACCCAGGTCACCAGAATATTACCCTGGATCTCTGGATTACTAGTCCAGCGACAATAGCACTGCGCCTCCCCCGTATGTCTCCGTATTTGGAATCATATCATACCGCTTACATCTATTTGTGCTGTTAATTTGTCAACCTTATTGCGAATGCTCTGTGCATTCAGATATAGTATCATTATAATTGGCTTTTTAACATTTTTACACATTTTTTTTCTACAATGGAGCTATTAGCTGCCAGCCCTTGTTTCCTCTTCCTTACACTTTTATTATCTACTTTTCTGTCTTTTATTCCTATTTTTATTTTCCTCTTGTGTCTTCCCGCTCAGGTTCCCATCCCCCTGCCAGTCTAGTTTTAAACCCTCCCGCACAGCACTAGCAAATACCCCTGCAAGTATATTGGTCCTGGTCCTGGTCCTGCTGGGGTGCAACTCGTCCAGCTGGTACAAGTCCCATCTTCACCAGAATCGGCCACAATGCCTCAGGAACCTAAATCCCTCCCTCCTACACCATCTCTCCAGCCATGGATTCATTTGGTCTATTCTCTTATTCATGATCTCGCAAGCACATGGCACTAGGAGCAATTTTAAGATTACTACCTTTGAGGTCCTTTTTAGTGTATTTCCTTGCTCCCTATATTCTGCTTTCAGGGCCTTGTCCCTCTTTTTACCTATATTGTTGGTACCGACATGGACTATGACCTCTGGCTGTTCACTCTCCCCCTTCAGAATGTTCTGCAGCCATTCAGTGACATCCTTGACCCTGGCTGGAGGGAGTACCTTCTTCAGTGGCATGGTTGGCAGAATTCGCCTGGACCTCTGTGAAGGTGGAACAATGATCTGGTGAGTATTTTCATTTTGAAAGATACTCTCCGGTTGTTTGAACGGAGACTAGAACGGAGGTCTAATAGGGTAGATCTAAACATTTCGGCCAGGGAGACTCAGGTGGGCAGTTGAGGCGAGTGAGCCTCGGGAGACGGAGTGTCTCGGAGGAACTGTGGGTCCTTGTTCAAGTTGAGGTGAGTGAGCCTTGGAAGATGAAGCATCTAGGGGGAACTGTGGGTCCCTGTTTAATGTGTGAATGTGAGTATGACTAGGATGAACTAGAGTTCGTTACAGAATGGGGGGGTGAAGGAACCATGTACCTTCACCTTGGCAGGAAGCATAGAAAGCTGATCAGTAAAATGAAACAACAAGGATGGCAACCGAGCGTCCCACCGTTACCCTCCAAGGACCAGTGGAAGCTCAGACTAATGATAAAACTGACAAAGCTACAGTACTCATTTTGAGTCTGCATCTGCAACAACTAATAGAGAAATATCTCGGTCAAATTGCGCTGGTCGCAGCGGCAGGCAACCTGAAAGGTCCCCTACTGAATTTTTGTAACTTAAAAGAAATGAATTGATCTAAGTTTCAAGAGCTGTTTGTGCTGAGGAGAGAGAGGGAAAGGCGGTACCCCTAGGGGTGTTTGTAAGCAGTGACAGACAGCAGCAGAGAAAATGTGAGCTTCAGTCACATTGTCCCTATAGGTACAGCCTCCAAGATCCCTTTGTTCCCCCCACTGCTACTTGAAGTTTTGTTTAGAAATAAGTTCAATATTATAGGAATATAAATACATACCTTTATATATGTGTTTGTTTCTGTGCAGGGAAGCATTTGTATGTGAGCTTTAATGTGTTTTCGTACCTAAATTGTCATGTGTGTGTGTAGTTCAGTACTTTAAAGTCAAAAGCCCCATATTAGATGAAAGGAAAAGTGTGCTCAAACATTCCAAAGTTTTGAGTATAAGGCTTGAGTTGAGATTTCTGGCAAAAATCGCAATTTGAAGTAATTGTAGAGATAAAACAGGGTTTGCCTTTGTTTGAGATGAACCAACCATTGTACCACCCCTTTGCAGACTAGTAGGGAATAACCATCATCACCAGCTTCCCATATGATTGGGATTGATACATACGAGTTGGTATTCTAAAATTCTGAGAGAAAAAAAAATACCTGAAATTCAGAAGGATTCTAGAGGAAAACCAAAAGGCATAAACAAATGGTCTAGGTGGTTGCAATGGACAAAAAGCGGTTTCTTTTGAAGAGATGAATTAAATATTAAAGGAAATCTGCATTCCAAAAGCACTGTAATTTGAATTTGGGACAATCTTGAGATGTAAAGTGCGGTGTAATTTAACAGGTTACTTTTGAATAACGAGGATGCTATCGAAAAATAAAGATTGTGTCAATAAACATATGGGACTTCTAATCTGGATACAAATCAATACACATGAGAAAGAGTTTTACTTTTGATAGTGTAATTTACAGTTCTTACAAAGTTTAAAAATTTGAGGTTTGGTTCTTGATAAAGTTCTCAAAAGGGAATTTTCATTTTAAAAGGTTTGACAACAATTGGCACTAATTCAAATGCTGCAAGCTTTTATATTTGTAAGTCTGTTACCAAAATGTGAAGTTAAGCTCAAGACCTTGACAAAGTTTGGCAGAAATCCAATTTTTGGCCGAGTTAATGAATCTGGGATAATGTTAAAAAAGGTCAGACACTATTTAGTGGGTTACTTGTGAGACAATAAGATGTTGTTCAGGAAGATATGGAAGCAAAACATGTTAATGCCTGATCTCTGTTTTAAAACTGTTATGAGAATACTTTATTAGACTGTAAAGTCTCTCCAGACAACCTGAACAAGATGGTAGCTATTGCATGTGTAAAATGGTATGAGGAAAGGATTAAGGGTAGGAGAAAGAGTTAGTGAAAGAGGACACCATAATGTACAAACTGCTTTAAGATTTAAGAATTTGATAATTTGGCCATCAACTGAGACATTGGAACTGCACAGGGGGAGATAACCAAAGATCTAGAGACAGAGATCCCCATTAATATGACCTAAAGAGTAAAGAAATTTGAAACGATCAAGACAATAGAGAAACTGACCTCAAGAGAATCTTAGGATGATTATGGTCAGGAAAAAAAACCTTAGAGGTAAAACTATTCGGAATCTGCAGTTGAGGCAATTGAAGGGTAAGGAGAAATAATACTCAACAACAATTTACCACAAGATGGACACAGGTAAAAGGAAAGCTGGGAAAAGGCTAAATAGATGTATTACTGACTGTATTAATGTGCATGCGAGCTACAAAAAGTAAGACCACAGGATTAACACCTTAATCACAGGCAGAGTTAAGCGGCTCCCAGAGAGAACTACCACTGGAAGTGAAGATAATGAGCCATTGAAAGATAGGATAAGAAGGTGCATTGTGGAGTTGTGTAGACAGCTTAAGAAATTGAGGCCCGACATGAGACAGCAGCAGGAGATCGTAAACTGGAAGGAGTGGGGATGCTTAGCAGATGGATTCAGATTCAGGGAACTCATTTCACAGGGAGAGTCATTAAAAAAATGTGTAAACTTACAGAGATTAAACAGAAATTCCATATTTCTTACCACCCCCAGAGTTCAGGGTTGGTGGAAAGGATAAACTGAACTTTAAAAACATGTGTAGCCAAAGCAATTCAGGAGACAGGGTACAGCTGGGCCACTGTACTGCCCAGCATTCTGATGCGCCTTGGGGGAACAGAATAGGACTACCAGGTTCACCGCATTGAATTGATAAAAGGGCCATGTAATTACCTGAAAGCATTATAGTAGGAGAAGGAGATGTAGGGCCACTGAAAGGAAAAATACGGGACTATGTAAGGGAATTAAGTAAGCAATTACATGAGTTGAGAGAGGAAGTCAGGGACTGGCAGATGACTAAGGATATGGAAACAGGCAAATCCAAAGAGCAACAACAGACCCCTCATGTAGGGAATAAGGCAATGGTCAATGAGAGCCTTGAGCAAACAGGGTTTTCTCCAGGTGGCATGGACCATATGAGGTAATTATGACAGGCGATACGTGCGCACTTGTAGATGTGAAAATGGGAAATAAATGGAGACATTCCACACAGTTTTAAAGATAAATGATGAATCACCAAGTGGTAACCCGCACAACGGAGCCAATGTTAATGTTTCCACAGGTCTGTGATCCTGACTATGGGCATGTCAGCGCTGGCATGGGAAGCACCAACAGTCAAAGTCAATAATGACACCTGCCTTCACCCTGGGCAGTACTTACTACTTTCCCAAGGAGGAAATGGGGAATGGATAAGAAAGACCAACTCCTGGATTACGGATCAAGTCACTACACCGACACATCAAATGAACAATTGGGAACAGGACCCCCATGTGTGATCACGCAAAGAGTTGCAAGAGTAGTTTACATTTAACAGCAGCAGGGCAGCCAATCCAGCCAACACCGCTTGAGTGAAACAACGGGAACTTCACGGGATGGTGGTACTTACCCAAGGGTAAGGACGATGGTGAACTGATGAATGCACTTTTGAGGATACACCCCAGCGGGAAATACAGACCCAGTAACACCTCACTAAGCATAAGCAGAGTCACGAGTGGTGGAGTAACGATAATTGGGATTTATGACAATAGAACTGGACTGGGTTGGTGGTATGGGGGATGTAGAATGTACGCGCCCCCTACCAGTTTTTCATCAACAAGCATTTGGATGTATCAAGAGATTAATGTGACCGCCGGATGGACAGACCTACTTCCCTTTGTTTGGGAACCGGGTCTTGAAGGACAATATTGTCAAGAAACATGTAAATATGTAATAGATAGGCATGATTGTTATGATACATGATGTTTTACTTTGACTATGTGTGGATATCAAAGACCCGCTCAATGTCCAGATGTAGTAAGTCCCCCCCACAGATGGGATAGTCAGGATAGGAAAGTCAAACCCATTATTGCATGATGTAACTATGGTCTCCCTAGAAGTGACATATGATATCTCGGGACTACTGTCAGTATTGCCTACCACTTGTCACAGCCACAAGAATTCCATAAAATGGGCTAGAAGCCAACTGGAAAGGGTAGTTAAAGACTATAAATTTCGAATCACTCCAGGTATTAGAGCAAAAACACAGGCTAGGTTATAAAGAAGTATACTAGACAATATTGGAGGGCCAATTCCATGCTTAATTCAGGTCAGACCTATGACTTAAATGATTATGCCTCCTGGGTGGCTGCTGAGACCGCCTGAGGATTGCACAACAGTGCGCACAGGACAGGACATCCATGGCGCTACAAGGTGGTCTGCTATGGATCCTTAGGCAGACTGCAGACGGAATAATAGAAACAGCCGAGTCACAAGTCACAGGGAAGGCATGCGATATGCTAATACGACATCTAATTGATGGGGTAAAACTTGACATTGAAGATATCAGGTTTGGCAGTTCCTGAGCACATGTTCAAGTCAGCTAACTAATTAAATCTCATAAATTTATGCAAGGAGTGGCAGGAATTGGTGGTTACACAACCTCAAGGTGGAGGAGAGAATGGAGTTATGAAATTTATCATGGCCATTCCCCAAAAACATCATCCAAACGGGGCTTTCCTGAACAGCTATCGGTTTGAGTCCCTAGGAGTAGATAAAGGGGGGATGGTATTCCATGTAGAGCTACGTGGATATATATCCTACGTAAAAGACATGGCACTGATGAGTACTAGAGATTGTTGTACAGAATCAAGAAATTACATTGTGTGCTCATGCCAAATGCTGGAGGCATTTACAAACACAAGCAAGGTTACAATCACCGCTTTACCGATTCAGGAAGCATTTAAGGCAATTCGGGTATCCTCAACTCAATGGTGCTTCATGACCAGCGAGGCTGAGTTCCTTTATGGGGACTTACTTTGTGCTAGCAACTCGAGTTTCTGCCTACAGATGACCAATCCTTTTACTATAGGAGACTTCGATTTCCCAGGTAGAACCACAGGATACTTGTTTAGACCTTGGTGGGGTGACACACTGTTCACTGATCAAACTCCCGTCAGAATAGCATGCCTAGCCATGTAGGAAGCCACAAGATGCTCAATAGTATGTAGAAGCTTCTGGAGAACAAATCGAGAGCGGGTGCGTGCAAGTGGATTTAGCCAGGAGGTTAGCCCAATTAGCTACTTCCTATGCTACGGCTGGAAGATTGATGAATTGGTGGGAGATTGTTAGAATGGGTATGACGATAGTCACAGGAATCATGCTCTTATGGGCTATCAGACTCTGCTGATACCAACATAAAACCTGGAAAGGGACTCTCCAGGCACAGACAGCAACAAACCAAAGATGCACATCAATTCCCCGACCTATGCATACTCCAAGGTAGAAGACAGGAGAAGGGAAAATTAGGTTATACAACCAGGTGGTTTAGGATTCTTCTAGAGGTCTGGACGATTGGCCACCCAAAGGACCAGAAGAGGAATTCTCAACTTAAGGTGTGGCCAGATTGGGTTTTGCCCCGACTGTTAGGGGGAAATTAAAAATACTAAAAGAGAATACAGGAAGAATTTACTGAAAAACCCGTAAAATCTCCAGGCAGACATGGCTGCTAAACATATTAAGAGTTGAAGATTATCAAATGAACATTGCATAACCTTGAGAGTCAGACTACAGACACAATCAGGACATAAATTAGATTAAGTGTACTCCCCTCTCACATAGCGAAGGGCGAGATAGTTTTAGCTTAGATATGGGAAGATGAACAATGGACAAAGAGGGGGCTTTGATGAAACACAAACAGTCTTGAGTTGTGAGAACCAAGGTCCTTTGCATACGTGTTTTAATTTTGATTGGATTATATAGTTATGTATACATCCTTTAGAATAATTGGTTGGCAAAATCACATGTTTATATACTCAATAGGGTAGAGTTAGCATGGGACCGGTGTGTCGGTTACCGAATGGATGTATTCAAATGCACTCAAGTGTATTATGATAAGAAAAAGTACAAAAGTAATGAAATGTAATCAATCTTGGAGCAGGGTCTTCATTCTTAGGAATGATTGTGGCTCCCTTACATATGCTTGAATAAAACTGGTTAAAGGAAGCCTGAGTCTCTGTGGTCGCTGTGTGATCGGGGATTGTAACTTCTCTTCAACTGGCCTAGGTGGTAGTTGCAGGATTGTAGGGAGTACCTTCTTCAGGCAATGCTACTGAGGTGGAAGTAGGTGGTATTAGTGATGAAGTAGATAATTGTCGGAACTCATCTTGAGGTTAAAAACAGCACCAGTGTTGCAAATGGTCTGATTTGTAAGGGAGAGGGAGGAGTCAGTGGCTAGAGATCGGAGTTTATGATGAAGAACGAAGATGACGACAATTGGTCTTCCCAATAATTAGGTTAAGAAAATTTCAGCAAGACAGGCTTATTGTTTTGTCTGTTCCTGAGCAGCCGTGTTTTTTTTTGTATGCGTTCTTGAGCATTTTTATGGTGATGCTAATTAATTTTAGGATTGCGTTCAAGTAACTTCTAAATACCAGGAATAAATATGCAAGAAAAAGCTAATCGAGTTGTTGTCATTTCAGTGAGGGGGAAAAAATTAATTAATCAAGTACTTCAGAGTCTGAATGGTTATTGTATAAATTTTATGCTAGTCATGGTGGTACTTCATCTGATACCACGATGATGGTACTGGCTGTCGGAAAGCAAATGGCTACCTGTAGCTGTCTGTGTGAGAAACTGGCCCAGTCACAGTGATGTCTGGGTTGTTATGTGAGTGAGCTTATGGTATGAAACTGACAACAGCTTTGCAGCTCTCTGCTGTGTGCAATAGGACCACTATAGCAGTTTTAATCAAATCACCGCGAAATGTCTTGATTTTAGATTAAACCAATGCACATAAATTGATGCTTTTTTTTAAGTTTATTCATTCATTGAACATTGGCACTGCTAGCTAGGCCAGCATTTATTGCCCATCCCCAATTGCCTGCCCTTGAGAAAGTGGTGGTGAGCAGCCTTCTTGAACTGATTCAATCTGTGGTGTAGGTGCACCCACAGTGCTGTTGAGGAGGGAGTTCCAGCAACAGTGAAGGAACTGCAATAGATTTCCAAGTCAGGGTGGTGAGCGACTTGGAGGGGTACTTCCAGGTGGTGGTGTTCTCTTGTGTCTGCCACCCTTTTCCTTCTCAACAGTAGCAGTTGTGGGTTTGGAACGTACTAAGGGGTCTTGGTGAGTTCCTGCAGTGCATCTTGTAGAAGGTGCACACTGCTGCCACTGCATTGGTGGTGGAGGGAGTGGGTGTTTGTGAATGGGGTGGCAATCAAGTGGGCTGCTTTGTCCGGGATGATATGAAGCTTCGAGTGTCACTGGAGCTGCAACAGGCAAGTGGAGTGTTCCATCACACTCCTGAATTGTGCTTTGTAGACGGTTAACAGGCTTTAGGAAATCGGGGTGAGTTACTCACTACACAATTCCTAAACTCTGACCTGCTCTTGTCACCACAGTATTTATATAGCTAGTCCAGTTCGGTTTCTAGTCTATGGTTACCATGTAGAATGTTGATAGTGGGGTAATGTGATGGTAATGCCATTGAATGTCCAGGGGCAATAGTGAGATTCTCTCTTGTTGGAGAGGATAATTGCCTGGCACTTGTGTGGCATGAATGTCACTTGCCACTTGTCAGCCCAAGCCTGATTATTGTCCAGGTCTTGCTGCGTACGGATATGGACTGCTTCCGATCTGAGGAGTCACAAATGGTGCTGAGCATTGTGCAATCATCAACTTCTGACCTTATGATAGAAGGAAATCGTTGATGAAGCAGCTGAAGATATTTGGGCCTAGGATACTACCCTGAGGAACTCCTGCAGTGATGTCCTGGAACTGAAATGATTCACATCCAATAACACAACCATCTTACTTTGAGCTAGGTATGACTCCAGCCATCGGACAGTTTACCTCCTGATTCCCATTCACCCCAGCTTTGCTAGGGCTCCTTGATGCCACACGAACAAATGCTGCCTTGATGTCAAGGGCAGTGTGTCTCACCTCACCTCAGGTTCAGCTCTTTTGTGCATGTTTGAACCAAGGCAGTAATGAGGTCAGGATCTGAGTGGCTCTGGTGGCACCCGAACTGACTGTCGGTGAGCAGGTGAGTACTAAGCAAGTGCCGCTTGATACCACTGTTGATGGCCCCTTCCAACGGTTTACTGATGATTGAGAGTAGACCAATGGGGTGGTAATTCAAAGGTTATGGGGAGGAGGCAGGAGAATCGGGTTGAGAAACTTATCAGCCATGATTGAATGGCGGAGCAGACTTGATGAGCCGAATGGCCTAATTTCTGTTCTCATGTCTTATGGTCTTATGGTAATTGGCCGGGTTAGATTTGTCCTGCTTTTTGTGTACAGGACATTGCTTGGCAAGTTTCCACCTTGCTAGATAGATGTCAGTATTGTAGCTGTACTGGAACAGCTTGGCAAGGGAGCGTGGCAAATTCTGAAGCACAAGTCTTCATCAATATTGCTGGAATATTGTCAGCAACCATAGCCTTTGCAGTATTCAGTGCCTTCAGCCGTTTTTGATATCACGTGGAGTGAATCGAATTGGCTGAAGACTGGCATCTCCTATGCTGGGACCCTCCAGAGGAGGCCAAGATGGATTATCCACTTGGCACTGCTGGCTGGAGATTGTTGCAAATGCTTCAGCCTTATCTTTTGCACTGGGATGCTGGGCTCCCCCATCATTGAGGCTGGGATATTTGTGATGTCACCTCTTACAGTTGAGTTGTTTATTGTTCACAATTGGATATGGCAGGGTGGCAGAGCTTAGATCTGATCCGTTGGTTGTGGGATATAAACATATGAGTGGGAACATACGAATTAGGAGCAGGAGTAGGTCATTCGCCCCTTGAGCCTGCTCCGCCATTCAATACTACCTTGGCTGATCTGAGTGTAACCTCAACCCCACATTCCTGTTTATCCCTGATAACCTTTCACCTCCTTGTTAATCAAGACTCTATCAAGCTCTGCCTTAAAAATATTCAAAGACTCTGCTTCCACCCCCTTTGGAAGAAGAGGACAACCACTTATTTTTAAAGAGTGAGTCTTCATTCTAGACTCTCCTACAAGAGGAAGCATCCTCTCCACAGCCACCCTGTCAAGAGGCCTCAGGATCTTAAACGTTTCAATTAAGTCACCTCTTACTCTTCTAAATTCCAATCGATACTTGCCTAACCTGTCCAGCTTTCCTCATAAGACAATCCGCCCTTTCCTGGTATTAATCTAGAAAACCTTCTTCTCTGAACTGCTTCTAATGAATTTAGATCTTTCTTTAAATAAGGAGACCAGGATTGTACACAATACTCCAGATGTGGTCTCACCAATGTCCTGTACAACTGAAGCATAACCTCCCTACTTTTGTAATCAACTCCCCTCACAATAAATAATAACATTCTATCAGCTTTCCTAATTACATGCTATACCTACATACTAACCTTTTGTGATTCATGCACCAGGACACCCAGATCCCTCTGAATCTCAGGACTTTGCAATCTCTTACAATTTAGATAAGAAGCTTCTGTTTCATTCTTCTCCCAAAATGAACGACTTAACATTGCGCACATTATACTCAATTTGCCAGATCTTTGCCCACTCAACCTATCTATGTCACTTTGTAGCCTCCTTACAACCTCTTCACAATTTACTTTCCTACCTATCATTGTGTGTCAGCAAATTTAGCAATCATTCCTTCGGTCCCTTCATTCAAGTCATTTATATAAATTGTGAAAAGTTGAGGCCGCAGCACTGATCCCTGTGGCACACCACTCACCCCATCCTGCCAACCAGAAAAAGACCCAGTTATGCCAACACTCTGCTTCCTGGTAACTAACAATCTTCTATCCATGCCAATATGTTACCCTCTACACCATGAGCTTTTATTTTCTGCAATAACCTTTGACATGGAAACCTAAGTATAGAACATCCACCGGTTCCACTTTATCCACAGCACATGTGACTCCTTCAAAGAACTCCAATAAATTGGTTTAACATGATTTCCCTTTTACAAAACCATGTTGACTCTGCCCGATTGCCTTAATTTTTTTCTAAGTGCCCTGCTATAACATCTCCTAACATTTTCCCTATAACAGATGAAAGGCTATCTGGCCTGTAGTTTCCTGCTTTCTGTTTCTCTCCCTTTTTGAATAAAGGAGTTACATTTGCTATTTTCCAATCTAACGGAACATTTCCCGAATCTAGAGAATTCTGGAAATTTGAAGCCAGTGCATCAACTATTTCACTAGCCACTTCTTTCAAGGCTTGAAGTCCACCTGGACCTGGGGAATTGTCAGCCTGCAGCTCCAACAATTTGCTCAATACCACCCCACTGGTGATTATAATGTTCTTACGTTCCTCACTCTCTCCCATTTCCTGACTTACAGCTGTTCACGCTTGTCACTTGTGTCTTCTATATTGAAGACCAAAGCAAAATACCCCGTCTGCCATCTTCCTTTATCAATTCCCCAGGCGCACTCTATAGGATCAGCGCTCACTTTGTTAACTCTTTTCTTGTTTAAATATCTATAGAAGCTCTTACTATCTATCTTTAAATTACTAGCTAGTTTTCTCTCATATTCTAATTTTAATCATGAATGGTGGGCCCTCCCTTGGAGTTTTTCTTTCTCATTGGAATGTATATATTCTGTACATTCTGAAATATCCCTCTAAATGTCTGTCACTGACTTTCTATTGACATATCCCTTAACCTAATTTGCCAGTTTACTTTAGCTAGCTCTGCCTTCATGCCCTCGTAATTGCCCTTATTTCAGTTTAAGTTACTAGTCTTAGATGCGCTTTTTTCCCTCAAAATGAATGTAAAATTACCTCGTTTTTCCCTCAAAATGAGTGTAAAGTTCAATCATATTATGATCATTGCTACCTAGGGATGGCTTCACTATGAGGTTATCACTTAATCCTATCTCGTTGCTCAATACAAGGTCGAGTATAGCCTGCTCTCTGGTTGGCTCCAAAAATGCTGTTCTAAGAAACTATTCCGAAAACATTCTATGAACTCCTCATCTAAACTAGCTTTGCCCATCAGATGTTTCAAGTCTTTATGTAGATTGAAATCCCCCATGATTATGGCAAGCTCCCATCATTTCTTAACTACTCTGTCCTATTGTGTAGTTACAATTAGGGAGCCTGCACACCACTCCCACAAGCGACTTCTTGCCTTTGTCATTCCTCATGTCAACCCAAACCGCTTCTACATCCTGGTTTCCTGAACTTAGTTCATCACTCTTTAATGTACTAATACCATCATTAATTAACAGAGTCACCCCTCCACCTTTTCGTAGCTTCCTGTCCTTCCTAAATGGCATGCACCCTTCAATATTCAGGTCCCAATATATGTCATCCTGTAGACATGTCTCTGTAATGGCTATCAGACCATAATTATCTATTTCTATTTGTGCTATCAGTTCATCTGTTTTGTTTCGAATCCTACATGTGTTGAGATGCAGAGCCTTTAGTTTTGTCCTTCTGTTATTTTTGTAGCATCTAGCCTTATCTGATTTACTAATAGAATTGTACTCTCTGTCCCTTCCTGTCAGTCTGTTTATTACTTGCCATCTTAATATGTCTCTCTTGCCTGCTCTCTACTCTTCGGTTTACCACATCTTTCCAAAATGTTATTCAGTTTGAAACCCTCTCTACTTCCCTAGTTAAGCAACTCACAAGGACACCAGCCCGAGCACGGTTCAGGTGTAGTCTGCCCCAGTGATATAGATCCCAATTTCCCCAATACTGGTGGCAGTGCCCCACAAAGCAGAACCCACTTCTCTCACATCAGTCTTTGAGCCATCCATTCATTTCTCTAATCTTATTTGTCTGATGCCAATTTGCACGTGGCTCAGGTAATAATCCAGTAATGATTACCTTTGAGGTTCTGCTTCTTAATTTGGTGCCTGGCTCGTCATAGAGAGTATTCAGAGCCTCCTTCCTCACCCTACCTATGTTGTTGGTACCTACATGGCTAACGGCCACTGGATCCTCCCCCTCCCATTGCAAGTGTCTCTCCAGCCCTGAGCAGATGTCTCAAACCCCGGCATTGGGCAGGCAACAAAGTCATCTGGACTCTTGATCTTTGCAACAGAGAACAGTGTCAATTCCCCTTACTATACTGTCCCCCACTAGCATAGAAATATAGGAACATAGAAAATAGGAGGAGTAGGCCATTTGGCCCTTCAAGCATGCTCCACCATTCATTATGATCATGGCTGATCATCCAACTCAAGAGCTTGCTCCTGCTTTCTCTCCATATCCTTTGATCCCTTTTGCCCCAAGAGCTATGACTAACACCTTCTTGAAAACATACAATGTTTTGGCCTCAACTACTTTCTGTGGCAGCACAGGCTCACCACTCTCTGGTGAAGAAATTTCTCCTCATCTCAGTCCTAACTGGTCTACCCTGTATCCTCAGGCTGTGACCCCTGGTTCTCTACTCCCCCACCATCGGGAACATCTTTCCTGCATCTACCCTGCTAGTCTGTTACAATTTTATATTTCTATGAGATCCCCCCTCATTCTTCAGAACTCCAACGAATATAATCCTAACCAACGCAATCTCTCCTGATATGTCAGTCCCGCCATCCCAGGAATCAGTCTGGTAAACATTTGCTGCACTCCCTCTATAGCAAGAGCATCCTTCCTCAGATAAGGAGATCAAAACTGCACACAATATTACAGGTGTGGTCTCACCAAGGCTCTGCATAATTGCAGCAAGACATCCCTGCTCCTGTACGTGAATCCTTACGCTATGAAGGCCAACATACCATTTGCCTTCTTTACCACCTGCTGCACCTGCATGCTTACTTTCAGTAACTGGTGTACGAAGACACTCAGGTCTCATTGCACGTTCCCGTCTCTCAATTTAAAGCCATTCAGGTAATAATCTGCCTTCCTGTTTTTGCTACCAAAATGGATAACTTCACATTTATCCATATTATACTACACTTGCCATGCATTTGCCCACTCACTCAGCTTGTCCAAATCACATTGAAGCATCTCTGCATCCTTCGCACTTCTCACCCTCCCACCTAGCTTTGTGTCATCTGCAAATCTGGAGATATTACACTTAGTTCCCTCATCTAAATCATTAATATATATTATGAATAGCTGGTGTCCCAGCACTGATCCCCCACTACGGTACCCCACTAGTCACTGCCTGCCATTCGGAAAAAGACTTGTTTATTCCTACTTTTTGGTTCCTGTCTGCCAACCAGTTTTATATCCGTCTCAATACACTAACCCCAATCCCATGCAATTTAATTTTACACGCTAATATCTTATGTGGGACTTTGTCGAAAGCCTCAAAGTCCAAATAAACCACATCCACTGGCTCCTCATCAACTCTACTAGATACATCCTTGAAAAATTCCAGTAGATTTGTCAAGAATGATTTCCCTTTCATAAATCCAAGCTGACTCTGTCCGATACCACTACATTCTTTTTTGCTCTCAGGAATTGGATGGCTTCTTGTACCATGGTGCTACGGTCAGTTTGTTCATTCACCCTGTAGCCTCCACTCTCATCCAAAAAAGTTGAGAGAACCGCAAACCTGTTGGACAATTGCAGACAGCACTCCTGCCCGCTGGGTCCCCTTACCTGCCTCACTTGCACTCACAACCTCCTTTCCCTGACCACTGGCCAAATCAGAAGACCCTATTCTAAGTGGTGTGACTGCCTCCTGGTATAAAACATCCAGGTAACTTCCCCCTCCCTGATGTGTCGCAGAGTCCAGAGCTCAGCCTCCAGCTCAATGACTCTGAGCTGAAGTTCCTCAGTCCACAAACAGTTATTGCAGACATGTTTGCCTTGAATCACAATGTTATCCAGGAGTTCCCACATGCTGCAGTCTTGACACATAACATGTCCTGCCATCATTAATGTGTTTTAAATAATTACTTAATTATATTAATCATTTATTTAATGGTGCTCTCTTATATATTGTATTAACTTTACCACCAAATTGTGTACTATTTTAAACTTTAGGAATAGAATAGAACTTACCCACTTACCAGATACTCATCAGTTTCCCTGTAGCAGAGCAAGAACCAATTTCTATGAGGTGAGAAAGATAGAAGAGGAAACAAGCAACTCCTTCTCCCAATTCCCCTGTCACCAAACTCCAAGTCTTCACTCCATTTGCTGCACTAAAGAACCCTGAATTTATAGTTAACTGAACTGGGGCTACAGTAACCAGGTTTAACCAGTTAGCTAATTAACTACTCAGCTCCTACAGCTGAGAGTGAGTTTACCCTGTCTAAACTGCAAGAAAGAAATAACTTAGCATGCTTACATTATTTGCCGTTGTGAGATTTGAACTCTTGATCTTGGGGTTACAAGCCCAGGACCATAACCACTTGGCTATTTAGGCCAAGCTCTTAGCATGCTTACACAGTACTTTACATTTACTGCCAATTATAGACTAAATTAGATTTTAAGAGCAAAATTTAAGAACAAAATCAACACTTAAAACTCCCCTGTCACCTAGCTCCAAGTCTTCACTCAGTTAGCAGCTGCAGTCTGTTTGCCAAGGCTGCTAAGCTCTGTTTATTGCTTGCTGCTTATGCTGTTTGACATGCAAGTAGCCCTGTTTTAGAGATTCACCAGGTTGACAACTCATTTTTAGATATCCGTGGTGCTGCTCCTGGCATATCCTCCTACAATCTACATCGGGCCAGGGTTAGTGGTAATGGTAGACTAGGGGATGAGCCCATTATTCTGTGCATTACAAATGTATTAATGTACTTAACAGGGAAATTATACCCGAAATATATTGCAGCACATTTTAAACTGATGGCTGCTATGGAAGATTGCTGAAAATTGGGAACAACTCACCTGGTGGATGCCCAAAGCCTACCTTATGCAATTTTAAAGCAGTTTTGTAAATAGGTGATCGGGAGGCTATTTTTAAACGTAATAGGTGGGAGATAATTTTCGTGGTTAATAATTGGGTTACCATTTTCATAGATAAATCAGGGACTTCAAGCTTCATTCTAAAGCCAATTGGCAAGTTGGAAACATGTGGGAGGAAAGAGACCTATGAGAGGACTGGTGGCAGTGAAGCACTTCAATAAAATCCAAGGGTTGAGGCCCAGACCAAGCTAGTTGGGAGTGGGAGCTGCCAGACCAAGAGTTCAAATAAAAGGGGGAAAAAAATCAAGGCATAACATCACAGGAAAGCAAGTAAGTGATTGCTTGGTGAACATCTTCACCTGAGTGCAAATTTCACATGAATGCAAGGATATCCAGTAATATACATTAAATACAAATAAATATGGTTAAATTACAGTAAAGACCTAAAGCATATATCTAAATTCAATACATTAAACAAGATCATTACCTAAATTAAAAACCATAAATAGATAATTCAGTGATTTTCCAAAACTTGAAAGCCTAATTACTTATATTAATTGTATAAAATACAATAGACATTGCAGGGCAGGTGACATGTTGCAGCTGTAGCATGTAAAGTCTGCTGGACACCAGTGCGATGCACAACAATCATATCTGCATAAAGTGTCTTCAGCTCAAGGAACCTCAGCTCAGCAATGATGAACTGGAGTCCGAGCTTCAGACAGTGCAGTGCCTTGTGACCTTCAGATTTTGTCCATGGTCAGGGATAGGAGGGTGTGACAATGCGTCAGGTAGGTGTGGAAATCTGGAGGGAATCATTGGAGGAGCCTCAGGTCTCGCATTTATCCAACAGGTAGAGGGTTGTTGCAGTCTTGGTATATAAGTGGGAGGGACCCAGGGAGATTTCAGAACTGACTCTGGACACCATGAAGTCTCATAGCCTCAGGTCAAGGTGAGCAAGGAAACTTCCTGCTGATTACCACTTACTGCTCCCCCTTGTCTGATGAATCAGTGCTGCTCCATGTTGAATTCGCTTGGAAGAAGACTGACGATAGTAAGGGCACAGAATGTGTTCTGGGTGGGAAACTTCAATCCCTATCACCAAGAATAACTTGGTAGCACGACCACTGATTGAGCTGGCCGGGTCCTGAAGGACATTTCAGCCAGAGTTTTATGGGCCTGCAGCAGGTGGTGAGAACCATGGAAAAACCTTCTTAGCCTTGCCCTCCCCAGTCTAACTGTCGCATCTGCATCTGTCAATGACCATATTTATAGGAATGACTACCACACAGTCTTCACACTTGAGATACCTCCATTATGTTGTGTGGAAATCCCACTATGCTAAATGGGATAAATTGACAACAGATCTAGCAGCTCAAAACTGGGCATCCGTGAGGTAGTGAGTGTCATCAACAGCAGAATTGTATTCAACCACAATCTGTAATCTCCTGGCCCAGCATATCCTTCGCTACCATTAATATCAGGCTCGGTGATCATCTCGGGTTCATGAGAACAGGAAAGCGTGCTATGAGAAGCACCAGGCATACCTAAAATTGAGGTACCAACCTCGTGAAGGTACAATACAGGACTATTTGCACACAAAACGGTGAAAGCAGCATATGATAGAAAGAGCAAAGCGATCCCACAACTAATGGATCAGGAGAAACCTCCGCAGCCCTGACTCATCCAGTCGTGAATGGTAGTGGACAATTAAACAACTAACTGGTGGAGGAGACTTCACAAATATCTCCTTTCTCAGTGATGGGGGAGCCCAGCACATCAGTGCAAAATTCCAGGCTGAAGTATCTGCAATCACCTTCAGTCAGAATTGCCGAGTGAATGATCGATCTTAGCCTCCTCCAGAAGTCCCCAGAATCACAGAGGCCAGTCTTCAGTCATTTTAATTCACTCCACATGATGTGAAGAAACAACAGGAGGTACTGGAAAAGCTGTGGGTCCTGACAACATCCTTGCTGTGGGACTGAAAACTTAAGCTCCAAACTAGCCACATCACTAGCCAAGCTGTTCTTGTACAGTTACAACACTGGCATCTGCCCAGGTATGTCCTGTCCATAAAAAAAAGAACAAATCCAATCTGAGCAATTACCTCCCCATCAGTCCACTTTCATCATCAACAAAATGATGAAGGTATCAATGACAGTGCTATCAAGTGGTACTTACTCAGCAAAAACTTGTTCACTGCTGTGCAATTTGGGTTCCACCAGGGCCGCCCACCAGAGCCACACGGCTCCTGACCCCAAAACAACCTTGAATGCAACATGGCAAAAGAGCTGAATTTGAGAAGTGAAGTGAGAGTGATGGCCCTTGACATCAAGACAACTTTTACCCAATGTGGTATCCAGGAGCCCAAGCAAATTTAAGTCAATGAGAATCAGGGGGAAACTCTCCACTGGTAGGAGTCACACCTTGCACAAAGAAAGATGGTTGTGGTTGTTGGAGGCTAATTATCTCAATCCCAGGATATTGCTGCAGGAGTTCATCAGGGTAGTTTCTGAGGCGCAACCATCTTCCACTGTTTTATCAATGACTTTCCTCCACCATAAGGTCAGAAGTGCAGATGCTCACTAATGATTGCAGTGTTCGAGGCCATTTGCAACTACTCAGATACTGAAGCAGTCTATTCCTGCATGCATCCGGACCTGGACAAAATTCAGGCTTGTGCTATAAACAGCAAGTAACATCTTCACCGCACAAGTGAAGTGCCAGGCAGTGACTATCTCTAACAAGCAGAGGGAGAGAGAGAGAGACAAGGGTGTGGGGGGGTGGGGAGAGATAGAGAGAGAGGGAGAGAGGGACAGGGAGAGCGAGAGGGACAGGGAGGGAGACAACATGTCGAACGCTGAACACCCCCATCATTGACATCCTGGGAGATTACTATTAGGAACATAGGAGCAGGAGAAGGCCAATTGACCCGTCGAGCCTGCTTCACCATTCAATTGATCATGACTGATCAGCTACCTCAATGCCACTTTCCCGCACTATCTCCATATCCCCTGATGTCATTAGTCTCTGAAATATATCGATTTCTGTCGTAAACATTCTCAATGATTGAACTTGCACAGCCCTCTGGGGTAGGGAATTCCAAAGATTCACCATCCGCTGAGTGAAGAAATTCCTTCTCATCTCAGTCTTAAATGGCCTACTTTTTAGCCTGAGATTATATCCCATGGTTTTAGACACACCACCAAGGGGAAACATCTTAGCTACATCCACCCTGTCATGCCCTGTTAGAATTTTAAGTTTCAATGACGTCACCCCTCATTTTTCGAAACTCTCAGGAATACCAACCCAGTCTCCTCATTCTCTCTTCATAAAATAATCCTGTCATCCCAAGGATTAATCTGGTGAACCTCCGTTGTACAATTTCGACGGAAAGCACATCCATAGATAAGGGGACCAAAACTGTGCTCAGTACTCCAGGTGAGGTCTCACCAAGGCTCCACATAACTGCAGCAAGCGATCCTTACTCCTCTACTCAAATCCCCTCACGATGAAAGCCAACATGTCATTGAGCTGAAACTTAATTGGACCAGCTATATAGATACAAAAGTGGGTCAGAAGCTTTGAAGTCTCTGAGTCACCTCCTTTCTCCCCAAAGCCTGTTCACCATCTACAAGGCACAGGTCAGGAGTCTGATGCGACACCCTCTACTTGCCTGGATAATTGCAACAACTCTCAAGAAGCTTGAAGCCACCCAGGACAATCAGACTTGTATTTGGGAAAACCAAGTTAGCAATAATGTTGTGGTGGATGAATTCCTGGAGTGTGTACAAGATTTCTTTTAGACTAGTACATCGTGGAACCAACTAGGGAATGGGCTATCCCAGATTTGGTACTGCAAAATGAGAAGGGGTTAATTAATAATCTTGTGCAGGGTCCTTTAGGGAACAGTGACCATAACATGATAGAATTCTTCACTAGGAAGGAAAGTGAAGTAGTCCGATCCAAAACCAGGGTCCTATATCTAAACAAAGGAAACTGCGAAGGTATGAGGTGCGAGTTGGCCAAGATAGGTTGGGGAACTTCATTAAAAGGCATGATGGTGGATAGGCAATGGCAGGCCAATTAAACAACTACTTTAGTTCTGTCTTCATGGAGAACATAGAACCATAGAAACGTTACAGTATAGAAAGGGGCCATTCAGTCCATTGTGACTGCACCAGCCAAAAAGATAAAAAAACTAGATGCTCATTATAATTCCACTTTCCAGCACATGATCCGTAGCCTTGCAGGTTACAGCACTTCACAGAATCTCTCAGTGCAGAAGAGGCCCATCAAGTCTGCACCGACACGTGAGAAACACCTGACTACCTACCTAATCTCATTTACCAGCACTTGGCCCATAGCCTTGAATGTTATGATGTGCCTAGTGCTCATCCAGGTACTTTTTAAAGGATGTGAGGCAACCCACATCCACCACCCTCACAGGCAGCGCGTTCCAGACCATCACCACCCTCTGGGGTGGTTTCTCTTCACATCCCCCCTAAACCTCCTGCCCCTCACCTTGAACTTACGTCTACTCGTGACTGACCCTTCAACTAAGGGGAACAGCTGCTCCCTATCCACCCTGTCCATGCCCCTCAATCTTGTACACCTCGATCAGGTCGCCCCTCAGTCTTCTCTGCTCCAACGTAAACAGCCTAAGTCTATCCAACCTCACTTCATAGCTTAAATGTTTCATCCCAGGCAACATCCCGGTGAATCTCCTCTGTACCCCCTCCGGTGCAATCACATCCTTCATATAATGTGGCAATCAGAACTGCACACAGTGCTCCAGCTATGGCCACAGTTCTGCTCTTCACACTGTTCGTATCCCAATTGATATCACGGTAGTTGAACTCCCCATGATTTCTGCCCTACTGTTTTTGTACTCAGGGATCTGTCTACATATTTGCTCTTCCAAATCCCTTCCAACAAAAAAGCAGAGTATTACTTATATGGAGAATGGCTAAATAATTCTGAGGTGCAAAGGGATCTAGGTGCTCTAGTATATGAGTCACAAAAAAGTTAGTATACAGGTGCAGCAAGTAATTAAGAAGGCTAATGGAATGCTATCCTTTATTATGAGGGGGATTGAACATAAAAGTAAGGATGTTATGCTTCAGCTATGCAGGGCATTGGTGAGGCCGCAGCTCGAATACTGTGTGCAGTTTTGGTCTCCTTATTTAAGGAAGGATGTAAATGAATTGCAGGCGGTTCATAGGAGATTTACTAGATCGATACCTGGAATGGGTCGGTTGTCTTATGAGGAAAGGTTGGACAGACTGGCCTTGTTTTCACTGGAGTTTAGATGAGTGAGGGGTGACTTTATTGAAGTATACAAGATCCTCAATGGCCTTGACAAGGTGGACATTGAAAGGATGTTTCCTCTAGTGGGTGAGTCCAGAACTAGGAGCCACTGTTTTAAAATTAGGGGTCGCCCTTTTGGGACAGAGATGAGGAGAATTTTTTTTTCTCTCAGGCTTTGGAATTCTCTGCCTCAGAAGGTGGTGGAGACAGGGTCATTGAATATTTTTAAGGCAGAGGTAGATAGATTCTTGTTAGGCAAGGGAATCAAAGGTTATCGAGGTTAGATGGGAATGTGGAAATCAAAACACAAGAAGATCAGCCATGATCTTATTGAATGGCGGAGCAGGCTCAAGGGGCCAAATGGTCTACTCGTTTTCTTATTTCTTATGTTTTTATGGCCAAAGATGGGCAAAACAGAAAAGGAGGCAGGTGGGGGTTTGTGGCATACCCGCAATAATAAAAGAAGGGATAACAATAATGATAAGATTTTAGCACAGATAATCAGAATAAAGTATCAGTATGGATGGAGCTAAGAAATGAGAAAGGGAAGAAATCACAAGGAGTTACTAGGTTCCCAAACACTAATTATAGTATTTAAGAGTGTAGAGTCATTTACTGAACAGAAAAAGGCCATTCAATCTATCAAGTACATGTTGGCTGCCCAAGTTTATTTCCTTCAAGTTTCCATCCAATTTCCTTTTGAAATCATTGATCATTCCCACTTCCACCAACTTCCTGGGCAGCAACTTCAAGGTCATCACCGCTTGCTATGTAAAAATGTCCTTCCTCTGCATCTCTTGCCAAAGCTAGAAATTAGAGGAGCATGTAACTGAGATAATGCAATAACTGAGAGAGACTTCACATTGACTGGGCAAACCAATTGGCTAAAGTGGCTTGGAGGACAAGCTCATTAAATGCATTTGATTTTGTTTTCTACAACAATATGTTAAGGAACCAACTTGGGAGCTGGTTATTTTAGATTTAGTGTTGTGTAATGAGACAGACTTTTTCAGTCATCTCGTAGAAGAAGGATCTTTTGGGGAAAAGTAATCATAACATGATAGAATTCTATATTTAGATTGTGATTAATGTGGTTATGGTTAACTAGGGACTTAAATTTAAACAAAGCCAACTGTAGCGACATTAGAAGTAAGCTGGCTAAGGTAGAATGAGGAAACAGATTTTTAAAATGATGTCAGATAAGCAATTTAAGCATTTAAAGAAATAGTTCATAATTCTCATTCACTTGAGGAATAAAATCTTCTTTAGGAAAGTGGTCCAACTATGGCTAACTTGAGATAGTATCAAGTTAAAAGAGGAGTAAACCTGAGGATTCAGAGGGCTTTAAAAATTAGCAATGAACAAAATAGGACTTCAGAGCGGATGAATGACCAAGACGTTGATAAGGAGGGAGAAAATAAGGTGAGGGTAAACTTCCATGAAATATGAAAAGAGATGTAAAAGCTTCAATAGGTATATAAAAAGGGGCAGATTAGCAAAAGTAAACTTTTTTTATTCTTTCAAGGGATGTGGGCATCGCTGGCTAGGCCAGCATTTATTGCCCATTCCTAATTGCCCTTAAGATGGTGGTGAGCTGCCTTCTTGAACTGCTGCAACCCATCTGGTATAGGCACCTACAATGCTTTTATGCAGGGAATTCCAGGATTTTCACCCAGTGGCAGTGAAGGAATGGCAATAAATTTTCAAGTCAGGATCGTGTGTGGCTTGGAGGGGAATTGCAAGTGGTGGTATTCCCATGCATCTGCTTCCTCATCCCTCCTGGTGGTAAAGGTCGCAGATTTGGAAGGTGTTGTCGAAGGAGCCTGCTGCAGTGAACCTTGTAGATAGTGCATACTGCTGCTACTGACTGTCGCTGGTGGAGGGAGTGAATGTTGTAGGTGGTGGATGGGGTGCCAATCAAGCAGGCTGCTTTGTCCTAGATGGTGTTGAGCTTCTTGAGTGAATTGAAGCTGCACTCATCCAGGGGAGTGGAGAGTATTCCATCACACTCCTGCCTTGTGCCTTGTAGATGGTGGACAGGCTTTGGAAAGTCAGGTGGTGAGTTACTTGTCACAGAATTCTCAGCCTCTGACCTGCTCTTGTAGCCACAGTATTATATGGCTGGTCCAGTTCAGTATCTGGTCAAATGATGATTGGAGATGATCATTGCCTGGCGCTTGTGTAGCAGAAATGTTACTTGACACTTGTCAACCCGAGCCTGGGTATTGTCCAAATCTTGCTGCGTTTGGACATGGACTGCCTCAGTATCTGAGGAGTCACGAATGCAATCATCAGCAAACATCCCCACTTCTGACCTTATGATGGAGGGAAGGTCATTGATGAAGCAGCTGAAGATGATTGGGCCTAGGACACTACCCTGAGGAACTCCTGCTGTGCCATCCTGGAACTGAGATGATTGACCTCCAATAACCACAACTATCTTCCTTTGTGCTGGGTATGATTCCAACCAGCAGAGTTCAATGAAGAGTGCAGGAGGGCATGCCAGGAGCAGCACCAGGCATACCTAAAAATGAGATGTCATTGGCTGAAGATTGTTGCAAAAGCTCTAGCCTTTGCTTTTGCACTGATTTGCTGGGCTCCCTCATCATTGAGGAAGGGAATATTTATGGAGCCGCCTTCTCTAGCTAGTTGTTTAATTGTCTATCACCATTCACAACTGGATGTGGCAGGACTGCAGAGCTTAGGTCTGATCCGTTGGCTGTGGGACCACTTAGCTCTGTCTATAGCACGCTGCTTTCACTGTTTGGCACCCAAGTTATCCTGTAACTTCACCCAGTTGACACCTCATTTTTAGGTATGCCTGGTGCTGCTCCTGCACTCTTCATTGAACGAGAGTTGATCCCTCAGCTTGATCATAATAGTAAAGTGGGGGATATGCGTGCAACAAGGTTATGGATTGTGGGTGCATACAATTCTGCTGCTGCTGACAGTGCATAGCAACTCAAGGATGCCCATTTTTGAGTTGCTGGATCTGTTTACAATCCATCCCATTTAGCAGAGTGGGACACAACATGGTGGAGAGTATCCTCAATGTGAAGACAAGACTTTGTGTCCATGAAGACTGTGCAGTGGTCACTCCTACCAATACTGCCATGGATGAATGCAACTGCGGCAGGTAGATTGGGGAAGACAAGGTCAAATAGGTATTTCCCTCTTTTTGGCTCCCTTGCCACCTGCCATAGACCCAGTCTAGCAGCTATGTCCTTTAGAACTCAGCAAGCTCAGTCTGTAGTGGTGCTACCGAGCCACTCTTGGTAATGGACATTGAAGTACCCCACTGAGAATACAGTCTACACCCTTGCCACCCTTAGTGTTTCGTCCAAGTGGTGTTCAATATGGAGTACTGATTTATTAGATGGGTGTGGGGGGAGGGGGTGTGTGTGTGTGGTGGTGGGGGGCCGGGGGGCAATAGGCAGTAATCAGCAGGAGGTTTCTTTGCCTATGTTTGACCTGATGCCATGGTACTTAATGTGGTCCAAAATAAATGTTGAGATCTCCCAGGGCAATTCCCTCCCGACTGCATACCATTGTGCCGCCACCTCTGCTGGGTCTGCCCTCTGGTGGGACAAGACATACACAGGGATGGAGATGGTGACATCTAGGACATTATCTGTAAGGTATGATTCCGTGAGTATCACTATGTCAGGCTGTTGCTTAGCTATTCTGTGAGACGGCTCTCTCAATTTTGGCACAAGCACCCTAGAGTTAGTAAGGAGGATTTTCAGGGTCAACAGGGCTGAGTTTGGTTGATACCGGGTGGTCCATCCGGTTTCATTTCTTATTGACTTTCTAGAGGTTTGATATAACTGAGTGCCTTGTTAGGCCATTTCAGAGGTCATTTAAGGGTTAACCACTTTGCTGTGGGCTGGAGTCACATGTTGGCCAGGTGACAGATTTCCTTCCCTGAAGGACGTTTGTGAACCAGGTGGTTCGTTATCATCAATTATCAAAAGGTATTAGAGTTTTAATTCTAAATTTTTATTGACTGAATTCAAATTCAAATTCCACCATCTGCAGTGCTGGGATTCAAGGTCGGGTCCCCAGGGCATTACACTGGGTCGCTGGATTACTAGTCCAGTGATAATACCACTATGCCACCACCTCCCCTAGTAGTAATGCCACTGGCCAGAATTCTTACCTTGATGGGTGGGCAGGCCACACCGGCTTGGCGGCGGGTGGGCAGCTGAACTCCGCCGCCGAAACGGTGCCTGCCGCCATTTTGAGTGGGCGGGCCAATTAAGGCCCACCCAGCGGCCTGCTATGCCCTTCCTGTGCGGGGGGTGAAGGGATTCCCCATTTGTCAAATGTCACATGAGATGGGACATGTTAATAAAAAAGGACATAAACTTTATTAAACTTTTTAAAAACAGACATGAAAACTCATCCCACCACTGGATGAGGTTTCATGTATTATCAGAAGCTTGCTGGGGCTCCTGGCCTGCCCACCAGCCTTAAGGTTGGACAGGCAGGATCTTTAATGATCTTAATTAGCCTGTCAATGGCCTTAATTGGCCATTGACAGGTCAGCGGGCGGGCAGCTGATTTCGCTGTCAGCCCACCTTCCTCAATATTTAAATAGACCGGGTTCCTCCCGACGTCATCCCGCGTCATTTTCCTGTCGGTGAGCAGGCCCCACCCCCAAATTGCTGACAGGAAAATTTGGCCACTGAATATCAAGGGAAGATGGTTAGATTCTGTCTTGTCGGAGATGGCCATTTCCTGACACTTGTGCCACAGAAGTGTCTTCACTTATCAACCGAAGTCTGAATGCTGTCCAAGCCTTGCTGCAAATGGACACAGACTGCTTCAGTATCTGAGGAATCTGAGAGGACATTATGCAATCACCAGCGAATATTCCCACTTCTACCTTATGATGGAGGGAAGGTCATTGATGAAGCAGCTGAAGATGATTGGACCTCGGACAGTATTCCAGTGATGCTGAATTTGTACAGAGCGTTGCTACAGTTTTAATTTTGTACTGTGTATAATTGGGGTTGCCATATTATAGTAAAGCTATCTGAATAATTAACAGGCAGGAACATCAGATTCATATCTCGATAACGAGGCAACTTTCTGGTAATCCATCCACTCGAAGGAGGGGCTCTGGAATTGGGAATCTACACTTGGAGATCTGGGAGATCTAGAAATAGAAAGTATTTATATTTACATGATTTCAGAACGTTCTAAAGTTCTTCGTAGGCAACTAAGTACGTTTTTGTAGTATAGTAAACATTGTAATATGGGGAAATGTGACAGAGAATTTGAACAGAGCAGAGACCCATAAACAGCAGTGAGATAATTACCGGATCCTCCGCTTTTCAATGAAAGAAAGTATGCATTTATATAGCTCCTTTTACAGCCTCAGGACATTCCAAAACACTTTACAGCAATTAAGTAGTTTGTGAAGTGTGATTTAGACTGAAATGTAAGAAACATGGCAGCTAATTGTCATACAAGTAATGCAATAATGACCCCATAATATGGTTGAGGGACGAACATTGGCCAGGACACCAGGAAGCACTCCCCCAATCATCCTCAAAATAGTGCCATTAAATCTTTACCATCCCCACCTCAGGCAAAACATGGAGCCTCATTTTAATACCTCATCCAAAAGACGGCAATTCTGGTTGTGCAGCACTTTCTCAATGCTCCACTGAAATGCCAACTTAGATTAAGTTCACAAGTCCTAGAGTTTGAACCTGCAAATTTCTGATTAGGAGGCAAGACTGTTGACAATGAGCTAAGTTATTAGTTTCTAACACAATTATTGTGTCGGTGAAAAGCTTGGTTCAAATATAATTGAGCTAACATTTCTAAATTATTCAAGTAGGAATTTAAGAGTTGATAAATTGAATGCATGGTTGGATAATATCACAAAAACTACCCACAATAAAATACATGCAGTGGGTAGGAAGGAAACTTTAAAAAACTCTTTCTTTCTCTTAATTCTGTGTAATTAAAGATTCCGTAGTTTAATTTCATACCACAGTGCTGACACTAATGATCCTTTTCGCTTGTGTCACTCAACCATAATTTCTTAAACTCCATTATTTTGTACTGTCAAGCCAGATTTCAGCTAAGGACATCTCATAATGAATATGTTGAGCTAAAAAGTTGACTGGGATTCTCATTAATGGAATAGGAATTTGAAAAGAAGCATCCAAAATACAACTGTTAATCATAAAAGAAATGGGAGGGGAGACATCTACTGTGGATCCAAATTCAATGCAATGAAATGAAGCAAAAATTACATTAAGTACCTCATTTTTAGGTATGCCTGGTGCTGCTCCTGGCATACTCTTCTACACACCTCATTAAACTACAGTGTCTCAAGGAAGCCAATGTTGAGCTGCTAGAGTTTATCTGAATCTATCCCATTTAACACTATGGTAATGCCAAGCAACACAATGGAGCATATATCCTCAGTGCGAAAATGGAAACAGAGGATTATGTCGACAGTGAGATGAGGAAGGATTAGAGGAGGATTGACTGGACCATTAACATTGACGTGGACTGACTGGGCAGAATGGCCTGTTTCTTTATTGCATTTTCTATGTAACGTGATATAATCTTTCTTCCCCCTCTTCTAGTAGCCCTTTGATTATTCTCTCATTTCATAATTTTCTTATCCAGCCTTCTTCCTTCATTCATTGCTCTTCCACCTTGATATGTAATCCTGTTGGAACTTTTAATCAAAGTTGTATGCATTGACTTCAGTTTCCATAAACACTGCACTCTATAATTCTATAACCTTATGAACATTACATTTGTAGTGGCCTGTATAATATTCAATATAACTTTTGCACATATCAGCTAAGTATATCCCAAGTTCCACTTTGTGAACCTTTGCACCCCAGATGGCAGCATTTTATTTGTTTCACTTGTCATAACCAAACTTTGAGTAACAGTCTTTACTTAACTTGTCAGCAGCATAGGAATGGACAAAACTGGAAAGGACCATTATGAGTTAGCCGAAGTACCATATAATACCACATCTCTTCTGAAGCAAAGTAATTGAGGGGTGCAAAAATCTTTTCAGTTACCTCCCAAAGTTGATGAACTATCTACCTTCAGTGTCACCTTCAACTCCACTCACTGCCAAAAGGTATTGCGATGGATGCCGACATGGGTCTAGCTATGCCTGCCTTTTTGTGGAATATGTGGACCATTCCTTGTTCCAGTCCTACTCAGATTCCCTCCCTCATCTCTTTTTTGGGTACACCGATGACTAGATCAGCGCCAACCTGAATCAAAATATTTCACTGACTTTGTTTCCAATTTTAACCCTTCTCTCACTTTCACCTATTCCATGTTTACCTCTTCCCTTCGTGGTCTTCTCTACCTCCACTTCTGGGGATAGGCTATCAAATAAAATTCACTATAGGCCCACAGCTGTCTTGTCTACACCTCCTCAAACCCCGCTTTCTGTAAGGGTTCTAATCCAAACTCCCAGTTTCTACATCTTTGTCACATCTGTTCAGACGATGCAAGCTTACAGATTAGCACTTCTGCTATGTTTTCCTTTTTCCTCAACAGTGGATTCCCCCACAGCATGTCTGATCTATTTCAAGCACTTCTGCTCTCGCTCCTACCCCTCTCTCACTGAGAAAATTCTCTGAACTGATGCCAATGGAAGTATATCTCTACTTAAGGAGACCAAAACTGCACACAGTATTCTAGATGTGGTCCAACCAATGCACTTTACAGTTGTAGCAAGACATCCTTACTTTATACTCCATCTCCCTTTCAATAAAGGCCAACATTCCATTTGCCTTCCTAATTACTTGCTGTATCTGCATGCTATCATTTAATGCTTCATGCATATCCCTCTGAACCGCAGCATTCTTTAATCTCTTGCCATTAATATTCTGAAATAATATTCTGCTTTTCTATTTTTCCTGCCAAAGTGAAGAACTGTAAGACCATAAGACGTAGGAGCAGAAGTAGGCCATTCGCCCATCGAGTCTGCTTCGCCATTCAATGAGATCATGGCTGATCTGATAATCCTCAATTCCTGCCTTTTCCCCATAACCCTTGATTCCCTTACTGATTAAAAATCTGTCCATCTCAGCCTTGAATATACTGAATGACCCAGCCTCTACAGCCCTCTGTGGTAAAGAATTCCACAGATGCACTACCCTCTGCGAGCAGGAATTTCTCCTAATCTCTATTTTAAATGGACGCCCCCTCACTCTGAGATTATGCCCTCTGGTCCGAAACTTTCCCACAAGGGGAAACGACCTCTCAGCATCTACCCTATGAAGCCCCCTAAGAATCTTGTATGTTTCAATAAGGTTGCCTCTCATTCTTCAGATATTAATATTCTTCTCCAATGAGTACAGGCCTAACTAACTCAACCTCTCCTCATAAGGAAATCCCTCCATCCCTGGGATCAACCTAGTGAACCTTTTCTGGACTGCCTCCAATGCCAGTGTATCTTTCCTTAGATAAGTGGACTAAAACTGTTCACAGTATTCTAGGTGTGGTCTAACTAACCTGTATAGTTTTAGCAAGACTTCCCTATTTTTATATTCCATTCCCTTTGAAATAAAGGCCAACATTCCATTTGCCTTACCTATTACCTGCTGAACTTGTATGCTAACTTTTTGGGATTCATGCATGAGGACCCCCAATTCCCTCTGTGCTGCAGCTCTCTTCAGTCTTTCTCCATTTAAATAATATTCAGCTCCTCTATTCTTCCTGCCAATGTACATAACCTCACATGCACTTGAGGTTGTGCATTTGCCCATTCACTTTAGCTATCTATACCCCTCTGTAGACTCTGTGTGTCATCCTCACCACTTGCCTTCCCATCTCTTTTTATGTCATCTGCAAACTTGGCAATTGTGCATTCATTTCCCTTATCCAAATCATTAATATATATATTGTACATAATTGTAGCCCCAACACTGATCCCTGTAGCACTCCACTAGTTACAGGTTGCCAACCTGAAAATGTCCCCTGTATCCCAACTTTCTGTCTTCTATTAGTTAGCCAGTCCTCTATCCATGCTAATGTACTACCCCCAACACTATGGGCTCTTATCTAATTAAGTAGCCTTATGTGTGGTACCTTATCGAATGCCTTTTGGAAATCCAAAGATATTACATCTACTGGTTCCCCTTTATCTAACCTGCTTGTTACCTCCTCAAAGAATTCTAATAAATTTGTCAGGCATGATTTCCCCTTCATGAAGTCATGCTGACTCTGCTTGATTATATTATGCATTTCTAAATGCTCTGCTGTTATATCCTCCAACATTTTCCCAATGACAGATGTTAAGCTACCTGGCCAATAGTTACGTGTTTTCTGTCTCCCTCCTTTTTTGAATAAGGTTGTTACATTGTCAGTTTTCCAGTCTTCTGGGACTTATCCAGAATCTAAGGATTCTTGGAACATTACTACCAGCGCATCCACTATCTCTGCAGCTATTTCCTTTAATATCCTAGGATGCGACCCATCAGGTTCCAGGTGACTTCTCGGCCTTTAGCCCCATTAGTTTCCCTAGTACTTTTTCTCTAGTGGTGGCTATTGTATTTAGTTCCACCCCACTTTTGCCCCTTGATTATTTAGTATTTTTGGTAAGCTATCAGTATCTTCTACCATGAAGACTGATGCAAAGTATTTATTCAGCTCGTCTGCCATTTCCTGGTTCCCCATTATTATTTCCCCAAACTCATTCTCTAAGAGGCCTATATTGGATTTGTCTCTCTCTTCCTTTTTATATATTTAAAGAAGCTCTTACTGTCTGTTTTTATATTACTTGTCAGTTTACCATCAAAGTTTATTTTCTCCCTCTTTACTTTTTTTTTGGTCATCTTCTGTTGGTTTTTAAAACTTTCCCAATCTTCTGGCTTACTACAAATCTTTGCCACATTGTATGTTTTTTCTTTCACTTTGATACTATCCTTAACTTCCTTGGTTAACCATGGTTGCTTTATCCCCTTCCTATAATCCTTCTTCCTCACTGGCATATATCTTTGTTGAAAGTCCTGAACTATTTTCTTAAACATCTGCTCTTGGTCATCAACCGCCTTTTCTGCTAAACTCTTTTCCCAGTCCACTCCAGCCGACTCTGCCCTCATTCCTTTTTCATTACCTTTATTTAAGTTTAGCACAGTTGTTACCAAACTAAGTTTCTCACTCTCAAACTGAATGCTAAATTCCACCATGTTATGGTCACTGTTTGCTCGGTGATCTTTTACTCTGAAATCATTTATTAAACCTGCCTCATTACGCAATACCAGATCCAAAATAGCCTGATCCCTGGTTGGATCCACAACATATAGGAAACTGAATACAATCTATGTATTCATGGCTACCTCTGCCAATTTGATTTTCCCAATCTACATGAAGATTAAAGTCATCCATGATTAATATATTGCCTTTTATTTTTACATGCCCTTATTATTTTCTGATTTATTCTCTGTCCAACAGCATAGCTACTGTTACAGGGCCTATAGGCAACTCCCACCAGTGTCTTCTTCCCCTTGTTATTTCTCACCCCCACCCACATGCATTATACAGCTTCCGATCCAAGATCATTTCTTGCTATTATACTTATTCCATCTCATACCAACAAAGCTACCCCACCACCCTTTCCTTCCTGCCTGTCCTTTTGAAAAGTCACATACCCCTGAATATTTAGTTCCCAGTTTTGGTCTCCTTGTAACCATGTGTCCGTAATGGCTATATGATCATATCCATTAACCACTATTTATGCCATTAATTCATTTAGTTTGTTCCAAATATTACGTGCGTTTAAGTAAAGAGCCATTAATTGAGTCTTTTTTTACCATTTTTTCCATCTTTGACCCTTTTTGCTGCTGTTTTTTTTATGTTGATACACTCTGCCCCTTCCTGTCACACTCTGGGTATCATTATCTAAGTAGCTGCCCTGCAATGCTGCCATATCCTTTTGCTTTGTAAACCTATTTATCCCCTCTTCAGAACCCTTCCCCCCCTCTATTTAGTTTAAAGCCCTCTCTACAGTCCTAGTTACTCGATTTGCCAGGACAGTTGTCCCAGCATGGATCAAGTGAAGTCCATCCCACCAGAATAGCTCCCTTCTACCTCAGCACTGATGCCAGCGCCCCATGAACTGAAACCCATTCCTCCCACACCAATCTTTGAGCCATGCATTTAACTCCTTGACTTTATTTACACTATGCCAGTTTGCCCGTGGTTCAGGTAGTAATCCTGAGATGATTACCTTGCTTTTTAATTTAGCTCCTAACTGTTGAAATTCTTTCAGCAGAAACTCCTTTCTAGTCCTATCAACATCATTGGTACCAATGTGGATGAGGACAGCTGGATCCCTTCCCTCCCACTACAAGTTCCTCTCCAGCCCTGAGGAGATATCCTCAACCCTGGCACTGGGCAGCAACACAGCCTTCGGGACTCATGCTCACGACTGCAGAGAACAGTATCTATCCCCCTACTTACACTATCCCCAAACACTACTACGTTCCTGTTTCCTCCCCTCAATTGAATGGCTCCCTGTACCACAGTGCCATGGTCAGTTCAATCATCCTCCCTGCAGCCCCTGCTATCGTTCACACAGCTTGCAAGAACCTCGTAACTATTGGACAATTGCAGGGGCTGAGGCTCCTTGAACACTATACCTTCATCACCTGCAGTCACACCCTCCTGTTCTTGATCACAAACCAAATTCGAATTATTTAACCTGTGGGGTGTGACCGCCCCCTGGAGCAGTGTCCAGGTAACTGTCCCACTCCCTGATGTGACGCAATGTCTGAAGCCTCTCATTCTTCTAAACTCCAATGAGTACAGGCCCAACCAACCCAACCTCTCCTCATAAGAAAATCCTTCCATACCCAGGATGAACATAGTGAACCTTCTCTGGACTGCCTCCAATGCCAGTTTCACTTTCCTGAGATAAGAGGACCAGAACTGTTCACAGTATTCTAGGTGCATTTCCCCACATTATTGGGAGACAGTGGCTTAGTGGTAATGTCGCTGGAGTAGTAATCTAGAAGCCCAGGCTAATGCTCTGTGGGTATGGGTTCAAATCTCACCATGGCAGCTGTGCATTTGAATTCAGTTGATGAACCTGGAATATAAAGCTAGTCTCAGTAATGGTGACCATGAAACTAACATTGATTGTCATAAAAACCCATCTGGTTCACTAATGTTCTTTAGGGAAGGAAATCTGTCATCCTTACCTGGTCTGGCCTACATGAGAGTCCAGACCTTCCAGATCTACAACAATGTGGTTGACTCCAGCAAGGGCAATTAGGGATGGGCAACAAATCCTGGCCTTTCCAGCAATGCCCACATCCCGTGAAAGAATAAAGAAAAAAAAATATACACCTTTGTCAAATTTTTGCACACTCACTTAACCTATCTTTATCCAATTACTTGGTACTGAATATTGCTGAAATGAGATATGTTGCCAAAGTTGTTTGTCTTGCACTCACATGCCAAACGTAAGAACGTCAAATTTCAAGCTATCTCAACAATTTACACTACAGGAAAAAAAGGATGCTGATTGGTTGGAAAGCCAACTCTATTGGACAGGCCATTGCCATGGAGAAAGCAAATGGGAGCTAAAGGCCTCAAAAGCTCCCTGGTAATTCAAAAAAGGGCACAAGGCTTGATTATATTCCTTTTGTTTGCAGAGAACAGGTCCCTGCGTATGATGTATGTTGCTTCTAACAAGCGTTAATGAGCCATGTTACAAACTCAACTGATCATCTGAAATAGGTTATTAGAGAAGCTATTAAAGCACTCAGGACTGTTGAGGAAGTGCTGTCCAATCACAGAATCAGACCTTCATTTATTCTTTCAAGTGTGAACATCACTGGCTAATTCAGCAATTAGTGCCCATCCTGAATTGCCCATGAGAAGTGATGAGTCACTTTCTTGACCTGCTGGAATCCATGTGGTATAGGTATACTCACAGTGCTGTTAGGAAGGGAGTTCCAGGATTTTGACCCAGCAAAGGAGTGGCAATATATTTCCAAGTCAGGATGGTGAGTAACTTGGTAGGGAACTTCCAGGTGGTGGTGTTCCCACCTAGCTGCTGCCCTTGTCCTTCTAGACAGTAATGGACTTGGGTTTGGAAGGTGCTTTCGAAGGAGCCTTGGTGAATTTCTGCACTGCATCTTGTAGATGGTTTACACTGCTGCTACTGTGCGTCGGTGGTGGAGGAGGGAGTGAGTGTTTGTGGATCTGATGCCAATCAAGCGGGCTGCTTTGTCCTGGACGGTGTCAAGCTTCTTGAGTGTTGTGGCAGCTGCACTCCTCCAGGCAAGTGGGGAGTATTCCATCATACTCCTGACTTGTACCTGTAGATGGTGGCCAGTATTTGCAGAGTCAGGAGGTGAGTTACTCATCACACGATCCCTAGCCTCTGACCTGCTCTTGTAGCCACAATATTTATATGACTAGTCCAGTTCACTTTCTGGTCAATGGTAGCCCCAGGATGTTGGTAGTGGGGCATTCAGTGATGGTAATGCCATTGAACATCAAGGTCAGTAGTTGGATTCTATCTTGCTGGAGTTGATCATTGCCTGGCACTTGCATGGCACGAATGTTCCTTGCCACTTGTCAGCCCAAGCCTGGATATTGTCTAGGTCTTGCTGCATTTGGACATGGACTGCTTCAGTATCCGAAGAGTCGCAAATGGTGCTGAACATTATGCAATCATCAGCAAACATCCCCACTTCTGACTTTATGATGGAAGGTCATTAATGAAGCGGCTGAAGATAGTTGGGCCCTGAGGAACTCCTGCAGTGATGTCCTGGAGCTGAGATAACTGACTTCCACCAACCACAAGCATCCTCCTTTGTGCTAGGTATGACTCTAACCAGTGGAGAGTTATCCCCCTGATTCCCACTGACTCCAGTTTTGGTAGAGCTCCTTGACGCCACACTCTGTAAAGTGCTGCCTTGATGTCAAGGGCAGTCACTCTCACCTCACCTCAGGAGTTCAGCTCTTTCATCCATGTTTGAACCAAGGATGTAATGAGGTCAGGAGCTGAGCGGCCCTGAGGGAATCCAAGCTGGGTGTCAGTGAGCAGGTTATTGCTAAGCAAGTGCCACGTAATAGTATTGTTGATGACCCCTTCCATTACTTTACTGTTGATTGAGAGTAGACTGATGGGACAGTAACTGCCTGGGTTGGATTTGTCCTGCTTTTTGTGTATAGGACAGGTCTGAAGGTGGATAAATCACCTGGACCAGATGGATTACACCCCAGAGCTCTGAAGGAGATAGCTGAATAGATAATGGAGATGTTAGTGGTGAGCTTTCAGGAATCACTGGAGTCAGGGAGGGTCGAAGAGGACTGGAAAATCGCTAATGTAACCCCCCTGTTTAAGAAGGGAGTGAGGCAAAAGCCAGGAAATTACAGGCCGATTAGCCTGACCTCGGTCATTGGTAAGATTTTAGAGTCCATTATTAAGGATGAGATTTCAGAATACTTGGAAGTGCATGGTAAAATAGGGCAAAGTCAACATGGTTTCATCAAGGGGAGGTCATGCCTGACAAATCTGTTAGAATTTTTTGAGGAGGTAATGAGCAGGTTGGACAAAGGAGATAAAAACAAAAAACTGCGGACGCTGGAAATCCAAAACAAAAACAGAATTACCTGGAAAACCTCAGCAGGTCTGGCAGCATCGGTGGAGAAGAAAAGAGTTGACATTTCGAGTCCTCATGACCCTTCAACATAACTGAGTGATATTAGGAGGGGGGTGAAATATAAGCCGGTTTAAGGTGTGGAGGGGTGGGGGGGGAGAAGTTGGGGGGGGGGGGGGGGGGGGGGGTGTGGTTGTAGGGACAAGCAAGCAGTGATAGGACCAGATAATCAAAAGATGTCACAGACAGAAGAACAAAGAGGTTCAGACATTAGAATGGATGGCAGGACACACAAGGTATAGCTCTAGTGGGGGTGGGGTGGAAAGGCTAACAGGGCATAAAAGATATAGATTTAAAAATAATGGAAATAGGTGGGAAAAGAACAATCTATATAAATTATTGGAAAAAACAAAAGGAAGGGGGAAGAAATGGAAAGGGGGTGGGGATGGAGAAGGGAGTTCAAGATCTAAAGTTATTGAATTCAATATTCAGTCTGGAAGGCTGTAAAGTGCCTAGTCGGAAAATGAGGTGCTGTTCCTCCAGTTTGCGTTGGGCTTCACTGGAACAATGCAGCAAGCCAAGGACAGACATGTGGGCAAGAGAGCAGGGTGGAGTGTTAAAATGGCAAAGCGACAGGGAGATTTGGGTCTTTCTTGCGGACAGACCGCAGGTGCTCTGCAAAGCAGTCGCCCAGTTTGCGTTTGGTCTCTCCAATATAGAGGAGACCACATTGGGAGCAACGAATGCAGTAGACTAAGTTGGGGGAAATGCAAGTGAAATGCTGCTTCACTTGAAAGGAGTGTTTGGGCCCTTGGACGGTGAGGAGAGAGGAAGTGAAGGGGCAAGTGTTGCATCTTTTGCGTGGGCATGGGGAGGTGTCATAGGTAGGTGTTGAGGAGCAGGGAGTGATGGAGGAGTGGACCAGGGTGTCCCAGAGGGAACGATCCCTATGGAATGCGCCGGGGGGGTGAGGGGAAGATGTGTTTGGTGGTGGCATCATGCTGGAGTTGGCGGAAATGGCGGAGAATGATCCTTTGAATGCGGAGGCTGGTGGGGTGATAAGTGAGGACAAGGGGGACCCTATCATGTTTCTGGGAGGGAGGAGAATGCATGAGGGCAGATGAGCAGGAGATGGGCTGGACACAGTTGAGGGCCCTGTCAACGACTGAGTGGAAAACCTCGGTTAAGGAAGGAGGAGGACATGTTAGAGGAACTGTTTTTAAGGTAGCATCATCAGAACAGATGCGACGGAGGCGAAGGAACTGAGAGAATGAGATGGAGACCTTACAGGAAGCGGGGTGTGAGGATCTGTAGTCGAGGTAGCTGTGGGAGTCAGTAGGCTTGTAATGGACAGTCTATCACCAGAGATTGAGACAGAGAGGTCAAGGAAGGGAAGGGAAGTGTCAGAGATGGACCATGTGAAAATGATGGAGGGGTGGAGATTGGAAGCAAAATTAATAAATTTTTCCAAGTCCCAACGAGAGCATGAAGCAGCACTGAAGTAATCATCGATGTACCGGAGAAAGAGTTGTGGGGTCGGGGGGGGAGTAGGACTGGAACAATGAATGGTCCACATACCCTATAAAGAGACAGGCATAGTTGGGGCCCATGAGGGTACCCAAAGCCACACATTTTATTTGGAGGAAGTGAGAGGAGTTAAAGGAGAAATTGTTCAGTGTGAGAATAAGTTCAGCCAGACGGAGGAGAATAGTGGTGGATGGGGATTGTTCGGGCCTCTGTTCGAGGAAGAAGCTAAGGGCCCTCAGACCATCCTGGTGGGGGATGGAGGTGTAGAGGGATTGGACGTCCATGGTGAAGAGGAAGCGGTTGGGGCCAAAGGAGAGCCAATGTTTGTTATCTACTTGGACTTCCAGAAGGCCTTTGACAAGGTGATGCACAGGAGGCTGCTCAGTAAGATAAGAGCCCATGATGTTAGAGGCAAGGTACTAGCATGGATAGAAGACTGGCTGTCTGGCAGGAGGCAGAGACTGGGGATAAGGGGGTCCTTCTCAGGATGGCAGCAGTGGAGTTCCGCAGAGGTCAGTGTTGGGGCCACAACTTTTCACTTTATACATTAATGATCTAGATGATGGAACTAAGGGCATCCTGGCTAAGTTTGCAGATGATACAAAGATAGGTGGAGGGACAGGTAGTATTGAGGAGGTGGGGAGGCTGCAGAAGGATTTGGACAGGTTAGGAGAATGGGCAAAGAAGTGGCAGATGGATACAACGTGGGCAAGTGTGAGGTCATGCACTTTGGTAGGAAGAATAGAGGCATAGACTATTTTCTAAATGGGGAGAGAATTCAGAAATCTGGAGTGCAAAGGGACTTGGGAGTCCTAGTCCAGGATTCTCTTAAGGTTAACTTGCAGGTTGAGTCGGTAGTTAGGAAGGCAAATGCATTGTTGGCATTTATTTCGAGAGGATTAGAATATAAAAGCATGGATGTGCTGCTGAGGCTTTATAAGGCTCTGGTCAGAGAACATTTAGAATACTGTGAGCAATTTTGGGCCCCGTATCTCAGGAAGGATGTGCTGGCCCTGGAGAGGGTCCAGAGAAGGTTCACGAGAACGATCCCAGGAATGAAAGGTTTAACATATGAGGAACATTTGAGGACTCTGGGTCTAAACTCGATGGAGTTTAGAAGGATGAGGGGGGATCTGATTGAAACTTACAGAATACTGAAAGGCCTGGATAGAGTGGACGTGGGGAAGGTATTTCCATTAGTAGGAGAGACTACGACCCGAGGGCACAGCCTCAGAGTAAAGGGAGACCTTTTAGAACAGAGATGAGGAGAAACGTCTTTAGCCAGAGAGTGGTGAATCTATGGAATTCATCTCCACAGAAGGCTGTGGAGGCCAGGTCATTGAGTGCATCAGCCATGATTGAATGGCAGTGCAGACTTGATGGGCTGAATAGGCTAATTTCTGCTCCTATGTCTAATGGTTTTCGGATATACATGGGCAATTTTCCACATAGCCGGGTAGATGCCAGTTTTATAGCTGGGGTAGGGGCGCAGCAAGTTTTTGAGCAAAAGTCTTCAGTACCATTGCTGGAATATTGTCAGGGCCCATAGCCTTTGCAGTATCCACTGACTTCAGCCATTTCTTGATATCATGTAGAGTGAATCGAATTGGCTGAAGACTGGCATCTGTGATGCTGGGGACCTCTGGAGAAGGCCGAGATGGATCATCTACTCGACACTTCTGACTGGAGATTGTAGCAAATACTTCAGCCTTATCTTTTGCTCTGATGTGCTGGGCTCCTCCATCATTGAGGATGGGGATATTTGTGGAGTCTCCTCCTCCAGTGAGTTGTTTAATTGCCCACCACCATTCATGACTGGATGTGGCAGCACTGCAGAGCTTAGATCTGATCCGTTGGTTGTGGGATCGCTTAGCCCTGTCTATCACTTGCTGCTTATGTTGTTTGGCATGCAAGCAGTCCTGTGTTATATCTTCACCAGTTGACTCCTCATTTTTAGGTATGCTACTCCTGCTACAATTATTTGTAATAGGAAGAGTACAGACCATACTCAACCAGTGCTTGCAAAATCCAAAACAAAATGTCTATTAAGTAGGGGAGTTGGGAAGATGGTGGCATAGTGTTTTTGTCCCTGGACTAATAATCCAGAGACCCAGAGTAATGCTCTGGGGACCCAGGTTCGAATCCCACCACGGCAGATGGTGGAATTTGAATTCAATAAAAATCTGGAATTAAAGTCCAATGATGACCATGTCAATTGTTGGAAAAACACATCTGGTTCATTAATGCCCTTTGGGAAGGTTCACTAATGCCCTTTGGGAAGGAAATCTGTCATCCTTACCTGGTCTGGCCTACACATGACTCCAGGCTGACAGCAATGTGGTTGACTCTTAAATGCCCTCTGAAATGGCCTAGCAAGCCATTCAGTTGTAACAAACTGCTATAAAGTCAGAAAAATGGAATGAAACCAGATGCACCACTTGGCATCAACCTCGGCATCGGAAATGACAATGGCAATCTCAACCCTGTCAAGCTTGCAAAGTTCTCCTTACTAACATCTGGGGTCCAGTGCCAAAATTTAGAGAGCTGTCTCTCAGACTAGTCAAGCAACAGCTTGACATAGTCATCCTCACGGAATCATACCTTACAGATAATGTCCCAGACACCACCATCACCATCCCTGGGTATGTCCTGTCCCACTGGCAGGACAGGCCCAACAGAGGTGGAGGCACAGTGCTATACAGTTAGTTGCCCTGGGAGTCCTCAGCATCAACTCTGGACCCCATGAAGTCTCATGGCATCAGGCCAATCGCTTGGATGTACAGCCTGGTATGTACTTGGCATGGCTCTGGCACTGAAATTCATTCCAACATTGTTCAATTGTGGGCAGAATGTCTTTCTGGACTGACGGCGCATCCGCTTAGGGGCTACTCATGTAGCCACTGCATAACAACAGCGTAAAACAGCTTGCTTAGCCTGTTGTTCAAATTTTTGAGGTAGTTTACTTTTCCAAGGTAATTTAAGGTAGACGAGGTACTTTTCGGGTCCAAAGGTTCATTTACCACTGAGCGGGAATACACAGCAAACGATGATCTGATCAGGTTAGCTCATGTTCCAATGAAGGTCAACTTGACACTCTACAGCCTTCAAGTTCAACCATGTTAGATTATAACCTTTGCCTGCATTTTGTTCCATTTTTTCCTGGTTTCTTTCTTTATTCCTTTATTTTGCATTTGGCTGTTACGCCTCACCTACACATTCCTTTTGTTTCTTTACCTGTTACCGCTCCCCTTGACTTTTGTACCATGAAACCTTTTGTCATTTAATTTATCCTGCTTTCCAAATGATCACAGACCTTTCCCTTTTGTTCTTCCTCCCACTTTTCACTGACTCAAAACTTATTACATTTCTATCTTTCTTCAGTTCTGATGAAGTCACCAATTTGAAATGGTAACTCCACAGTTTCTCTCCACAGATTCTACTTGACCTGATGAATATTTCCCGTACCTTTCACCTTTATTTCAGATTTCCAGCAACTGCATTATTTTACTTATGTACATTGCGTTTCCCCAGTCACTCAGTTCCACATATTCATTAACATCAAGGGGGGTTCAAAAATTTAAACAGTCTGGCCACCTTTCTCTTGTTGGAGTGAAATCTAACAACAATTTTCATTTATGTAACACTAAGCACTTCACAGAAGTGATTATCAAACAGAAATCTAACACCAAGCCACATAAGATGCTAGTAGGACCGCTGTCCAAAAGATTGTTAAAGAGCTGATTGTAAGGGGTTACTTGAAGGAGGAGAGGTTAGGCTTATGGTTATGTCAAACCACCATGTTATATTAACTTGAACAGTCATTACAAACTAGCTGAACTACCTCCTTTGACATGTATTTTATCCCTCTAATAATATACACCAAGATTTTTCCACATACTTTGCCTGACCTGCTGAGTACTTCCAGCATTTCCTGTTTTTACTTCAGATTTCCAGCATCTGCAGTATTTGGCTTTACATTAAATGGAACCAGAGATATGAATAGTGTTAAATAACAAGGAATATCTGTAATTCATCCAGTAGTTGCAGAATAGGTTCTACACCAAGCACCACCCACTCGCACCACCTGGCCTCTTCCAAAATCTTTTAAAAACTGAGCAAAGATCCTTAACATGGCTGAAACTCTGTCTGTCTATGGCCTCAGAAAAAAAAGAAGCCACCTTGCAGTTTTGGAAATCTCACATCACATTATCTCTGATGAGCTGTTATCACCTGGGGATCGCACAGCTTGGGTATTGTCCAGATTTTGTTGCATTTGGGCATGGACTCCTTCAATGTGAGAAGTCTCGAACGGTGCTGAATATTATGCCAGAATCAGCAAGTATCCCCACTTCTGATCTTATGATGGAAGGAAGGTCATTGATAAAGCAGCTGAAGATGGTTGGGCTTTGGGCACTACCCTGAGGAACTCCTGCAGTGATGTCCTGGAGCTGAGATGATCAATCTCCAACAACCACAAGCATCTTCCTTTTTGCTAGGAAATGGAGGCCGGATTGAAGGCAAATCTGTGGTAGCCCCAGCAAGGGGAATGAAGCTGGTTTTGAGAGGTTAGGGAGGGAGAGTTAAAGATAGGTGGGTGGGGTAGGTGGACTGCCAACCCCTCCTGAAAAATGGGAGGCAGGTCTGGGCAGGCAGGAAGTTGGCAGGCAGGCAACATGCTACATTTTACAAGCCCCCTTCCTTCAAAAGTACTGGCAGGAGAGATTAAAATTCAGCCCCTTGTCTAGGTAGACAGATTTATTCGAGTCTGTTAATATCTAACATCATGGTTAAAAACAGACAGCATTGTTAAAGCACACAGGGGCTATCTGATTCATGTTTCCGTAAGAATTCTTTCCTTATTGAATGAACTTGCTGAATTAAAAACAGAAAGGTATTAATATAAAGTTTGAAATAGAGAAAGAGGAAACAATCAGAATTACGGTGCAGAGTTAAGAAGAAAGCTGCAACCAGAGGTGTACAAAAACAATGATTTCCATATGGGAGCTGCAAATTAATCCCAAAGTCTATGGGGACAAGCGGCATGATTTAAAATTATGTGCAATGTTTAAAAATAACAAATATAATTACAAAATGGTGCAAATAAAAATTGGAAAGGGTGACCAAAAATAAATTGTTTCATTAGCACACTGCAGTTGTTGCGAGAGAAAAATAATGTTGGACAGAAGTTGAGTTCTCTTCAGCCCTTCAACAGTGTAGGCCCAATCATCAGCTGATTCATCAATGACCTTCCCTCCATTACAAAGACAGAAATTGGGAATGATCGCTGATGATTGCACAGTGTTCAGTTCAATTCGCAACTCCTTCAATAATGAAGCAATCTGTGACCTGGACAATGGCAGGTTTGGGCTGATAAGTGACAAGTAACAATCGAGTCACACAAGTACCAGGCAATGACCATCTCCAACAAGAGAGAATCCAGTCATTTACACTTGATAATCAATAGCATTATAATTGCTGAATTCTCCACCAACAGTATCCTGCAGGTTCCCAGAAACTTAGTTGGACAAGTCAAATAAGTCGTGGCTACTAAAGCAGGTGAGGGGCTAGGAATTCTGCAATGACTAACTTCCCAAAGGCTGTCCACCATCTAAAATACAAAAATCAGCAGCGTGATGGAATACTCTCCAATTACCTGGATCAGCGCAGTTCCAACAGCATTGAAGAAGCTCGACACAATCAGGACAAAACTGCCCATTTAAGTGGCATTCCAACCAACACATTAAACGTTCAAGCCCTCCACAAGCAGTATACAGTGTGTACCTTAGCGACTCTTCATGGTTTCTTTGACAGTATCATCTAAGCTCACAATCTCTACTGCCCAGAAAAACAAGGGCATAAATTGCATAAGAATATCACCCACCTGCAAGTTTCCTTCCAAGTAGCACACCATCTTCACTTGGAAATATCATTATCAGTAGGTCAAAATACTGGAACTCCCTACCTAACTGCACTGTGAGTGTACTTACACCGCAGAGACTGAACCTTCAAGATAACAGTTCTCAAGAGTAATTGGAGGTGGGTGATAATGCTGGCCTAGCTAGTGCCACCCACATTTCATGTAAGAATTTTTAAAATGCCTTCGTACCTGCATGCTAACTTTGTGATTCTTAAGCAAGAAGAGATCCTGTCTAGCACTGGTATTGAATTACTATGGGAATTAATTTGATTCCATTGCCAGATATGTCATCATGAGGCACATCAACCACAAGGAGATTCCACTAATCTTCATCTGAAAGAAAGACTATTTGGTCATTAGTGTGCCAATGAGATCCAGGTGCAAAATAAGCTAATTGACAATATTTGGAGCAGATATTTCATAACAGTGCATCAAAAATATGGTGCTATAGAAAATAATTAATTCAGAACACAACTTGATATTTAAAGAATGTTTGACTGATTATGACAACTTAATTAACTTCTATACATGATAATTCCACTATCTCCATTCTAGATGGCCACAATAAACATATTGCAATGCTCTGTTTGAATTAAAGATTAGCATTTACAACGTTGAGAAAGATGTTACTGACCTTTTTGGTGAATTATAGAATTCTATAATTAAATGAAAATTACTGTACACAATCGAATAGGCTTTCACAGAAAATAATAAGAGGGAATTTGGTGTTTGTCACAGACAAAAAACATATTAACATGAAATATGATATATTTTAAATAAAAATGAAATATAAATATAAATTAGCATCTAGATTCTCCTGATTTGGTAGGTGTCTATCAGAGTTCTCTTCCTATTTCTGATATCTGCTATTGAATGACCGAAACACTATACTCATTACCCATTGTAATTCTCATTACTCCGCAGTCAACCATCAGAGGCCTACAATTACAATGATTAGTATAGCCGCAGAAAGAAATAATTAGAATAATTTTTCTCACAAGAATGTCCCTAACAAATTACATTACCAGTCCCTCAGTTACGGCACATAGCTGAATCATTAGGTGCTAGTATTATCTATAGTATTACCCATGACTGCTATGACCCAATGCTGATGAGCGCTTTGGTACATTTGCTCAAGATAGATGTTTCCTCAGTTATTATTTCCTCAAATTCTGCAGTGCACATTGATTCGAAATAATGCATTGGCAATATCAGAATGGTTTTGAAAGCAAACTTGGAGAGGCACACTGTTGAACTGTGTGTCATTTTCATTTCCCATACCATCCATTCCTGTTGCCTGAATGACTGTCAATTATTAAGCACTGAATTATGAAAATTTTAGCATTGAGAGTTCACAAAATTATATAATTTAGCACCTTTACAGTCACTAGAGAGAGCAGACTTTAATTCAATTTGGAGGAGGAGGCAATGGTGTAGTGGTATTGTCGCTGGACTAGTAATCCAGAGACCCAGGGTAATGCTCAAATCCCGCCATAAAAATCTGGAATTAAAGTCTCTAATGATGACCATAATTGTTGTGAAAACCCACCTGGTTCACTAATGTCCAGTTTCCCCAAAGCTGCCATTCTTACCTGGTATGGCCTACATGTGACACCAGACCCACTGCAATGTGGTTAACTCTTAAATGCCCTCTGAACTAGGGCAACTAGTAATAAATGCTGGCCTGGCCAGTGACGCCAACATTCCATGAACAAATATTTTAAAAAATGACTGTGAGCAATGTATTTCCTCCCATTTGAGCTAACAGAGACATGTGAGGGTGTGCAGATTTACAGGAATGGTTATGGTTCCAGGGATAAGGAATTTCAGTTATGTAGATAGGTTGGAGAAGTTAGAGCCAGGGGGCACAATTTCAAAATAAGGGGGAAGCCACTTAGGACCGAGATGAGGAGAATTTTTTTTCACTCAGACAGTTGCGAATCTTCTGAATTCTCTACCTCAGAGGGCTGTGGAAGCGCAGTCACTGAGTATGTTTAAAGTAGAGACTGACAGATTTCTAAATAAAAAAGTATATAGGGATAGTGTGGGAAAATGGCATTGAAGTAGATGATCAGCCATGATCTTTTTGAATGGCGGAGCAGGCTTGACAGGCTGAATTGGGCTGTTCCTATGTCTGAAAAATAAACATTCGCAGGGCTACAAGGAAAAAGCAGGGAAATAGCAATAGGTGAATTGCTCCTTCAGAGAGCTCCTTCAGCATAGACAGGACGGGCCAAATGGCCTTCTGTGCCATGGTCATTCTATGATTCAGTGCCAATTGAATTTCCTCATGTTTTTTGCTACCTGACTGAAAAGTTTATATTTTATAAAGCATTTTATCTATTTCCAACTTTTTAAAATCACCCATTCCAGGGCTATTAACTGCATTTTGCCAGCATATTTGACTCTTTCTGCAGTTCTCCTCTCCCCTTTATTTTGCCCCAAATTTGTTGAAATGTTACATAAACTGCTATGTTTCATGAATTGATCTTCTGTTGCAAACTTATTCCAGAATTTGCTGGAAAAAGTCATTGAAGACATCACTGTTTATTTGCAGGATCATTTGTCATTTAAACCAGCCAAAAAGTCTCAGATTTTAAAAATTAGGATGGGGAAACTGGACAAAATTGAACCTTGTACTCCCCTAATAGAAAATCAAATTACTCCAAATGCAGGCAAAGTCAAACTTCAGTCGGTTACACATTTCGAAAGACACAAAAGTTTTCAGTTCTGGTTTGCCTGAACCCATAGGAAAAGCCAGCCCCTGTAAAATTCAGAACAAAAACAGAATTACCTGGAAAAACTCAGCAGGTCTGGCAGCATCGGCGGAGAAGAAAAGAGTTGACGTTTCAAATCCTCATGACCCTTCAACAGAACTAGGAAAAATTCAGGCTTGGGCTGCTAAGTGTCAAGTGGCATTTGTATCACTCAAGCACTAGGTAATTACCATCTCCAACAAGAGAGAATCTAACTTTCTCCCCTTAACATTCAATGGCATTACCATCGCTAATTCTCCATAATCAACATCCTGGGGATTACAATTGATCAGGAACTACACTGTACTACATAAGAATACTGTGGCTGCAGCTGTGGGTCAGAAGCTGGGAATTCTGTGACAAGTAACTCACTTCCTGAGTTCCCAAAGCCTGTCCACCATCTACAAGGCACAACTCAGGAGTGTGATGGAGTGCTCTCCATTTGCCTGGATGAGTGCAGCTTCAGCTACACTCAAAATTCGACACAATTCAGGTCAGAGCATCCCTCTTAATAGGCACCCCATCCACCACCACCAAGACAGTGGCAGCAATTTGCATCATATGAAAGATGCGCTGGAGCAACTCGCCAAAGATCATTCGACAGCACCATTCAAGCCTGCGACCTCTACCACATAGAAGGACAAAGGCAGCAGATGCATGCGAACACAACCACCTGCAAATACCCCTCCAAACCAAACACCATCCTGACTTGGAACTATATCACTGTTCCTTCATGGTTACTGGACCAAAATCCTGGAACTTTATTTCTAACAGCACTGTAGGTGTTCCTACACCAGATGGACTGCAGCAGTTCAAGAAGGTGACTCACCACCAGCTTTTTGGGATGAGCAACAAATGCTGGCCTTGCCAGCAATGCTCATCTCACAAAAGAATAAAATATAGGTGCAACTGGCATTGGTGGAGTGATTAAAATTTGAATACGCAAGAGACCAGATTTGGAGCAGGACAAACATCCGAGAGATGTACAGCTGGACAAGGATACAGAGATAGGGGAAGGCAAGTCCATGGGAGGATTTAGAAACAGATGAGATTTTAAAAATTGAAATATAAATTAACAAGGGGTCAATGTAGATGAACGAGCACAGAACTTGCTGCGAGTTAAGATACAGACAGCAGAATTTTAAATGAGATTAAAGTTTATGGAGGGAGGATGATGTTCAGTGAAATACTGAGCGTAGAACTTCTGGAGGATCAATCCTTCTGATCAGCTGTTTAAGGAGAATTTTTTCAATGCAGTTAGATATTAAAGATTCCAATACCACCAAGGTCTCTAGTGTCATTGATCATTCACTTTATGACTCTTTGTTGCTGTGCATAAATGGCTGCACGAGTTAACTGTACTTCTAAGTAACTCATTCTTAAGTACTTTGGAACATTTCAGAAACACAAGAAGCTATGATAAATGAAGAGCCTGACACTCCTGGGTCCCCTTACCTGCCTCAGTTACAGTCGCACACTCCTGTCCCTGACCACCTTCAAAATCAGAAGATCCTATCCTAATCAGTGTGACCGCCTCCTGGTACAAAGCATCCAGATAACTTTCCCCTTCCCTGTTGTGTAGCAATATCTGCAGCTCAGCCTCCAGCTCAATAAATTCTAGATTTAGTATTAGGAAATGAAGCTAGGCAAGTGGATGAAGGAGCAATGAGTGACCATTTTCAATTTTTGTTCTGTTACTGTAAATGGTAGAGAGCCTTGTATTTTCTATTTCTTTAGCTTCACAATACTGAGTCCAGCACCCCATTTGAGTATAATTTTTTTTTAAAAAGGGGGATTTTTAAAAATTAATTCACGGGGCATGGGCGTCACTAGCTAGACCAGCATTTACTGCCCATCATTAATTGCCTTTGAGCTGATGGTGAGCCGTCGTCTTGAACTGCTGAAATCCATCTGGTGTAGATACATCCACAGTTCTATTAGGAAGGGAGTTCTAGGATTTTGATACAGCAACAGTGAAGGAACGATGATTTATTTCCAGGTCAGGATCATGTGTGGCTTGGAAGGGAACTTACAGGCTGTCAGCATCGGCGGAGAAGAAAAGAGTTGACGTTTCGAGTCCTCATGACCCTTCAACAGAACTGAGTTCTGTTGAAGGGTCATGAGGACTCAAAACGTCAACTCTTTTCTTCTCCGCCGATGCTGCCAGACCTGCTGACTTTTTCTAGGTAATTCTGTTTTTGATTTGGATTTCCAGCATCCGCAGTTTTTTGTTTTTATAACTTACAGGCTGTGTTGTTCCCACGTATCTGCAGCTCTTGTCCTTTTAGGTGGTAGAGTCACAGTTTTGGAAGGTGTTGTTAAAGGAGCCTTGGTGAATTGCTGAAGGATATCTTGTATATGGTACACACTGTTGCTGCTGGGTGTCAGTGGTGGAGGGAGTGAATGTTTAAGGTAATGAATGGCCAAACAAGCAGGCTGATTTGTCCTGGATGGCGTCGAGTTTCCTGAGTGTTATTGGAGCTGCACTCATCCTGACAGGTGGAGAGTGTTAAATACACTCCTGACTTCTGCCTTGTAGATGATGGACAGGCTTTGGGGAGTCAGGAGCTGAGTTACTCACCATAGAATTCACATTTGTGACTGTCATAAGCTTTCTTTTTCTGCTTTATCTTACCTATGTACTTCTAGATAACCTAGGGGCTCTAGAGTTATCTTTGTGGGGACATGTATACAATGTGTCCGTAGAATATCGCTTTTGAATTTCTCCTACTGTCTCCCAATGTACTCCTTCAAGTAGCTGTAATCCAGTCCACATTCGCAAGCTCACCTCTCAGCTTCATAAAAATTGTTTTTCCCCAATTTAGAATTTTTACTCCTGTTCTATCTTCATACTTTTCCATAATTATATTAAATCTAACTGTATTATGGTCACTATCTCCTCAATGGTCACTCGCTACTACTTCATCCACTTACCTAGCTTCATTTCCTAATACTAAGTCTAGAATTAATTGAGCTGGAGGGTGAGCTGCAGACATTGTGACACAACAGGGAAGGGGAAAGTTACCTGGATGTTATGTACCAGGAGGCGGTCACACCGATTAGGATAGGATCTTCTGATTTTGAAGGTGGTCAGGGACAGGAGTGTGTGACTGCAGCTAAAGCAGGTAAGGAGACGCAGGAGGCAGGAGTGACAGGCTCTGCAATGAGGTTGAGGTTCTCTTAATTTGTTTGTTTGGGGGCTGCACGGTGGATGAGTAAACTGACTTTGGCACTGTGGTACCGCAAGTCATTCAAGTGGGCGGGAGCACAAAGGAATGTGGTGGTAGTAGGAGACAGTAAAGTGAGGGGGATTGATGCTGTCCTCTGTAGCAAGGAACAAGAGTCCAGATGGCTATGTTGCTAGGCTTCAGGGCATTTGCTCAGGGCTGGAGTGGACCTTGCAGTGGGAGGGGGAGGATCCAGTGGTCGTGGTCCAAGTTGGTATCAACGACATAGGCAGGATGAGAAAAGAGGCTCTGCATTGTCAGTATGAGGATCTAGGCACCAAATTTAGAAGCAAAACTTCATAGATAATAATTTTTGGATTATTACTTGAGCCACGTGCAAACTGGCATGGGACAAATCAGATCAGAGAAATAAAAGCGTGGCTCAAAGACTATTGTGGGAGAAGTGGGTTCCGGTTAATGGGGCACTGGCACCAATATTGGGGAAAATGGGATCAGTACCGTTGGGATGGTCTACACTTGAACCGTGCTGGGGATAGTGTCCTCATGAGCTACATAACTGGAAAGCAGAGAGGGTTTTAAACTGAATAGTGGGGGCAAAGGATCAAATTTGGGAAGATGTGGCAAACCAAAGAAAAGAGACAAGGCAAGAGAGACAGATATTAGTATGGAAAATGATAAACAGACCATGACAGGAAGGGGCAGAGTGCGCAAATCTAAGAGTAAATCAGCAGATATGGCTAGACGCTACAAAAACAATAAAAGGACAAAACCAAAGGCTCTGTATCTAAATGCATTTAGCATTCAAAATAAAAAACTGATAGCAAAAATACAAATAAGTACAATCTGACATCCATTACCGAGACATGGCTGCTGGGTGACATAAATAAGGACCTGAATATTGAGGGGTATGTGACATTTAGGAAGGACAGGAAGTTAGGAAAAGGAGGAGGGTTGACTCTGTTAATTAATTATGGTATTAGCATATTAGAGAGGGATGGCCTAAGTTCAGGAAACCAAATCTAGAAAGTTTGCCTCTTCATTAATCTTCATGTCATTCTTTGCTGTTCTTTATATTTATAATTCTTTATAATCTCTGACCTGCCATCCATCTTTGCGTAATTATATGTTTTTTCTTTAAGTTTGATACTGTCTTTAACCATTTTAGTTAATCACGGATGGTGGGTCCTCCCGTTGGAATTTTTCTTTCTCATTGGAATGTATCTATTCTGTGTATTCCGAAATAATCCTTTAAATGTCTGCCACTGAACTCTATTGACCTATCCCTTAACCTCATTTGCCAGTTCACTTTAACTAGCTCTGCTTTCATACCCTCAAAATTGCTCTTATTTAAGTTTAAAATACTAGTCTTGGATGCACTCGTTTTTCCCTCAAAATTAATGTAAATTTCACTCATATTATGATTGCTGCTACCAAGGTGTGTCTTCACTATGATGTTATCATTTTATCCTATCTCATTGCCCAACACCAGGTCTAGAGTAGCCTGCTCTCTGGTTGGCTTCAAAGGAGCGGCTGCTAAATTTGCTGACAACACAAAGATAGGTAGGAAAGTAAATTCTGAAGAGGACATAAGGAGGCTACAAAGTGACATAGATAGGTTAAGTGAGTCGGCAAAGATCAGGAAAATGGAGTATAATGTGGGCAAATGTGACATTGTCCATTTTGGCAGGAATACTGAAAAACCTTATTATTTAAATGATGAGAGGTTGTACAGCACTGAGATTCAGAGTGATCTTGGTGTCCTAGTGCATGAATCACAAAAGGTTAGTATGCAGCTGCAGCAGGTAATTCGGAAAGCTAATAGAATGTTATAATTTATTTTGAGGGGAATTGATTACAAAAATAGGGAGGTTATGCTTCAGTTGTTCAGGACACTGGTGAGACCAAATCTGGAGTATTGTGTACAGTGCTGGTCTCTTTATTTAAGGAAAGATATAAATGCATTAGAAGCAGTTCAGAGAAGGTTTACTGGATTAATACCAGGAATGGGCAGGTTGTCTTATAAGGAAAGGTTGGACAGGTTAGGCTTGTATCCACTGGAATTTAGAAGAGTAAGACGTGCCTTGATTGAAACCTTTAAGATCCTGAGGGGTCTTGGCAGGGTGGATGTGGAGAGGATGCTTCCTGTTGTGGAAGAATTTAGAACCAGGGATCACTGTTTAACAATAAGGGGTTACTCATTAAACCAGAGATTAAGAAATGTTTTTTATTCTCTCAGAGGGTAGTGAATCTTTGGAGCTCTCTTCCTCAAAAGGCAGTGGAAGCAGAGTCTTTGAATTTGTGTAAGGTAGAGCTAGACAAATTCTTTATTAGCAAGGGGGTGAAAAGAATGTGGGGTTGAGGTTACAATCAGATCAACCATGATATTATTGAATGGCAGAGCAGGCTCAAAGGGCCGAATGGCTTACTCCTACTCCTAATTCATATATAATTGCATTCCCTTTCATTGGGCCGATATATGTGCTGGCCACAAAAGTTCCCTTGAACACAGTCCAAGAATTTTGTGCCCCCTGTGCCTATTACACTACTCGTAACTCAGTTGATATTAAGGAAGTTGAAGTCCCGAACTATTATTGCCCTATTGTTTTTGCACTCAGAAATTTGCCTACATATTTGCTCTTCTATCTCCCTCTCACAATTTGGGGGTCTATAGTACACTCCTAGTAGTGTGGTTGCCCCCTTTTTATTCCTGAGCTCAACCCAGATGGCCTCATTTGATTATTTATTTAGTGTATCATCCCTCCGCATAGCTGTAATTGATTATTTAACCAATAATGCTACACCTCCACCTTTGTTTTAGCCCCCTCTCTGTCTTGCCTGAAAACCCTATATCCAGGGATATTGAGCTGTTATTTTTGCCCCTCTTTAAGTCAAATTTCCATTATAGCAATTATATCATGTTGCCATGTGTCTATCTGTGCCCTTAGCTCATCGGCTTTGTTTGCTATACTCCTAGCATTTAAATAAATATTTTTTAACATTGCCAAGTTCCTGTGCTGGAAACCTTTTAACCTTTGCTTCTTCTGTCTTTCAGTCACCTGCTAATTTTCTGTCTCCTGCTCCCTCTGAATTTGTCCTATCTGAATCTGCCCTCAGGTTCCCATCCCCCTACCAATCTAGTTTAACCCGCCCCCAATAGCACTAGCAAATCCTCCTGCAAAGACATTTGTCCTGTTTCCTGTGGACAGGACACACTTGAGCAATTTTCCAGATGGCTGGGTGGAGGCCAGTGTTATAGCTGTACTAGAACACATTGTCCAGGGACACGGCTGGTTCTGGAGCACAAGACTTCACTGTTATCGGAATGTTGTCAGCCCAACATTTGCAATATCTAGTACCTTCAGACATTTCTTCATATCATGTGGGCTGAATCATATTGGTTGAAGACTGGCTGGGGGCCTCAGGAAGAGACAGAAATGGATCATCCACTCAGCACATCTGACTGAAGATGGGTACAAATGTTTCAGCTTTGTCTTTTGCACTGATGTGCTGGGCTCCCCGTCATTGAGGATGGGATATTTTTGGAGCTGCCACCTCTGGTTAGTTGTTAATTGTCCACCGCCATTCTCGATTGGACGTTAAAGGGCAACAGCACTTAGATCTGATCCGTTGCTTTTGGGATCGCTGAGCTCTGTCCACTGCATGCTGCTTCCACTGTTTGGCATTCAAATAATCCTGTGTTGTGGCTTAACCAGGTGACACCTCATTTTTAGCTATGCCTGGTGCTGCCACTGGCATGCCCTCCTGCACTCACTGAACCAGGACTGATCGATTGGCTTGATGGTAATTATCGAGTGGTGGATATGCTTGGCCATGAGGTTACATGTTGTGGTTTAGTAAAATTCAGCTGCTCATGGATGCCCAGTCTTGAGTTGCTAGATCTGTTCAAAATCTATTCCATTTAGTGGTGCCACACAATATGATGGAGGGTATCTCAAAGTGAAGACGAGGTGGTCGAACTTACCAATACTGTCATGGACAGATGCATCTGCAACAGGTTGATTGGTAAGGATGAGATCAAGTAGGTTTTTTCCCTCTTATAAACTCCCTCACCACCTACCACAGACTCAGTCTAGAAGCTATGCCCTTCAGGCTCAGCCAGCTTGGTCAGTGGTGGTTCTACTTTGCCACTCTTGTTGATGGACATTGAAGTCCCCCATCAAGAGTACATTCTGGGCCCTTGCCATCCTCAGTGTTTTGTACAGGTGCTGTTCAACATGGAGGAGGAGGTAGTAGGTGTTAATCAGAAGGATTATGTGTTTATGTATGCCTGTGTTTGTGCTATTGGCAGGACAAGGCATACCCAGGGATGGTGATGATGGTTTTGGGACACTGTCTGTAAGGAATGACTCTATGAATATGAGTACAGCAGGCAGGCTGTTGCTTGACTAGTCTATGAGAGCACTCCCTCAATTTTGGCACAAGACCCCAGACGTTAAGTAATGGGACAAAAACAAAAATAGCGTGGAAAAACTCAGCAGGTCTGACAGCATCTGTGGAGAGGAAGACAGAGTTAACGTTTCGAGTCCGCGTGGCTCTTCGTTAGAACAGTTAGTAACAAGGACTTTGCAGTTGCAGGGTCATAACATTCAAGGCTTTGGGCCAGGTGCTGGTAAATGAGATTAGGTAGGTAGGTCAGGTGTTTCTCACGTGTCTGTGCAGACTCGATGGGCCGAAGGGCCTTTTCTGCACTGAGAGATTCTGTGACAACCCTGGGCCATAGCTGAGATTTTGGAACTCTGAATTCCAAAATATAGAACTCTCAGACAAACTAATGTCAATACCAGAAGAAAAAGAGCTTGAGATATTTAATATAACTGCTTTTGTATGTTTTAATAAGGGTAAGAGGTAATGGGTTTGAAAGGTACAGTAGAAGGAGCCTTGGTGCACTACTGCTGTATAAGGTAGCCCCAATACACATGTGATGGAGAAAGTGTGGTTTTAAGGTGGTGATGGGTACCAATCTAAAGGCACTCACTGAAAATTATCTAAAAGGAGCAGACATCCCTGTAATTTTCTGTCTGAGTGGCTCAACCTACCCTCTGGATAATACAGGATAAATAAAACTACCTGGCTAAGAGACAATTGGTCATTATTTAAGTTCCTGGTTTTGGAAAACAATGATGTGAAGTTTGATATGAAGTGAGCTTGTGTTTAATACTGCTTAAGCAGCAATACTGTTAAGCAGACCTTAGTTTATTGTAGGGAGTACAACAATCTTAGCAAAAAAGTTAATGAAATGCAAGTAATGCTGGTATAACCAGCATTTATTTTCCATCCCTAAATGCCCTAGAAAAGCCGATGGTGGGCCGCATTCTTAAAGCACTGCAGACCTAGTGATGTAGTACATCACAGGGCTGTCTGTGAGGGAATTCCAGGGTTTTGGCTCAGCAACAGTGAAAGAATGACAAAATCCAAGTTGTAGAAACATAAAAACTAGAAGCAGGAGTAGGCCATTCGGCCCTTCAAGCCTGCTCAGCTATTCAATATGATCATGACTGATTTTCTATCTCAATGCTTTAGGATGCCCCTAATATCCAAAGATTTATCAATTTCTTTCTTGAATATACTCAGTGACCAAGCCATCACAGCCTTCAGTGGTAAAGAATTCCACAGGTTGACCACCCTCTGAGTGAAGAAATTTTTCCTCATCTCAGTCCTAAATGGCCTGCCCCGTATCGAGACTATGGCCCCAGTTCTAGACTCCCCAATCAAGTGAAACATCCTCCCTGCATCCAGTCTGTCTAGCCCTGTTAGAATTTTATATGTTTCAATCAGATCCCCTCTCATTCTTCTAATCTCTAGTGAATACAGGCCCAGACAAACCAATCTCTCCTCCTACGACAGTCCTGCCAGCCCCTCGTGAACCTTCGCTGCACTCCCTCTATGGCAAGTTTTCCCTTTCTTAGGTAGGGAGACCAAAACTGCATGTAAGACTCCAGGTGTGGTCTCACCAAGGACTTATATAACTGCAGTAAGACATCTCTACTTCTGAACTCAAATCCTCTTGCAATGAAGGCTAACATACCATTTACCTTCCTAATTGCTTGCTGCACCTCCCTATTTACTTTCATTGACTGGTATACCTCTTTTGCAGCAAGGACACCCAGATCCCTTTGTACATCCACATTTCCCAATATATCACCATTTAAATAATACTCTACCTTTCTGTTCTTCACACCGAAGCGTATAACTTCACGTTTATCCACATTATACTGCATCTACCATGTGTTTGCCCACAAACACAACTTGCCCTGAAGCCTCCTTGCATCCTCCTCACAACCCTGCCCAGTTTTGTGTCGTCAGCAAACTTGGAATTATTGCATTGGTTCCCTCATCCAAGTAATTTATATATATCATGAATAGCTGGGGCCCAAGCACTGATCCCTGTGCTACACCGCTAGTCACCGTCTGCCACCCGAAAAAAGACCCATTTATTCCCACTCTCTGTTTCCACGGATGGTACGTGACTTGGAGGGGAGCCTGCAAGTGGTTTGTTCCTGTGCGCCTGCTGTCCTTGTGATCTAGGGTGGAAGAGGTCATGGGTTTGAAAGATGCAGTAGATGGAGCTTTGGTGCACTGCTACAATACAAATTAGCCCCAGTTCACGTTACGTAGGGAGCGTTTTGTGGTGCTGGGTACCAATCATGCTGACGGCCTTGTGCTGCATGGCAGCGAGCTTCCCGAGCATTGGAGCTGCATTCATCCGGCGAGCGGGGAGCACTTCATCATATCCCTAACCCGTACCCTGTGGACAGGCTTTGTTGTATCAGGAGTTGAGATACTTGCAGTAGAATTCTCAAATTCTGGCCTACTCTTGGAGCCAGAGCACCTATATGGCTGGTCCAGTTACAGCTCTGGTCAATCGTGACCCCGAGGATATTGACAGTAGGGGGTTTAGTGATGGTAATGTCACTCAACATCAAGCAAAGATGGTTGAATTCTCTCTAACAAGAGATGGTCATTGCCTGGCACTTGCATGGCACACATGTTGGTTGCCACTTATTAGCCCAAACACGAATGCTTTCCAGGTCTAGCTACATGTAGGAATGGATCACATCATTATCTGATGAGTTGCAACTTGTACCCAACATTGGACAGTGAACATCCGCATTTCTGACCTCTTGATTGATAGAATGTCACTGATGAAGCGGTTGAGAATGTTTGGGACTCGGACACTACCCTAAGAAACTCTTGTAGAAATGTTCTGGGGTTGAGATGAAGCACCTCTGACAACTACAACAATCTTCCTTTGTACTAGGTAGGACTTCAACTTGTGGATAGCTTTCTCCCGATTCCCACTAACTTCAGTTTTGCTAGGGCATCTTGATGCCTCACTTGGACCAATGTTGATTTACTTGTTCAAATGTTGCCTTGCTGTTAAGGACAATCAATTTTACATCATCTCTACAATTCATTTCTTTTGTTCATGTTTGGAAAAGGCTGTAATCAGCGGAAGAATTTCCCTGTCAGCAAGTGAGGGCAGGGCCCGCTTGCCGACAGGTAAAATGATGCACGGTGATGTCAGGAGAGTGTCCCATTGTCATTGCGCGTCATTTAGGCAGGCAGACACGCAGCTGTGTCGGCTGCACACCTGCCGAACTGTCAAAGGCCTATTAAGGCCATTAACAAGGTAATTAAAGTTGTTAAGAATGCTGCCCGTCCAACCTTAAGGTTGTCGGGCAGGCAAAGAGCCCAGGCAGCCTTCACATTTTTCATGAAAACTCATCCGTGGGCAGGACAAGGTTTCATGAAGGGTTTATTAATTAAATTTTTTTTGCAAAAACTAATGGACATGTTCCAGTTCAGTTTCACATAAGGGTACATGTCCTTAAAAAGTTTTTTCACCTTTATTAAATTTTCCAGAACTTAAACTAATCTCCCTGAGACACCTCCGTGCCTCAGGGAGATTTCTGCGCTCTTTCGTGTGTATGCGTGAAAGAGCACAGGACCCAACTCAGGGAATCCCCCTGCCCGCACAGGGAGCGCACAGCGTTTCCGGGCACACGTCATGCTGAGCAGGCCTTAATTGGCCCGCCCAAGTAATATGGTGGCGTACACCCAATCAGGGGCGCCAATCAGATTTGCACTCACCCCCACACACCAACCCCTCCTCCCCCCCGACAGGGGTAGAATTCAGCCCCAGGTCTGGAACTGAGAGGCGTAACCCAAACTGAGTACTTGTGAGCAGGTTATCAGCTTGTCAGCACTATCAACACCTTCCATCACTTTGCTGATGCTTCAGAGTAGACTGATGGGGCAATAATTGGCCAGGTTGGATTTCTCCTTTTTGTCGACAGGACAGGACATACCTGGGCAATTTCCCACATGGTCAGGTAGGTACCAATGTTGCATTGCATTGGGACAACTTGGCTAGTGGTGCAGTGGATTCTGAGCACAAGTCTTCAGCACTACTGCAAGACTATTGTCAGATCCCACAGCATTTGTTGTGTTCAGTACCTTCAACCATTTCTTGATATCACATGGACTGAATTGACTGAAGGCTTTCATCTGTGATGGGGACCTCAGGAGGAACCAAGGTGAATCAGCCACTTCTGGTTGAAGTTGGAAGCACTTCAGCCTGGTCTTTGCACTGAATTACGGGGCTCCCGCGTCACTGAAGAATACATACCTGTGGAGCGTTCCTTGGGGGTCGTTTTGCTAGGACTGTTGAGGGGTAGGTTTAAACAAACTCAGCAGGGGTGTGGGAACCAGGAGATAATATTAGAAAGTAATACCAGAGTGCACGGAATTGTGGGAGAAGTAGATGGCACTAAAATAGGGAATAGGGATTAATAGATGGAGCCAGGGTAAGGGAGCAAGTAATGAAGTCTAAATCAGGGTTACCCTGCATGTATGTGAATGCATGGAGTATAGTTAATAAAATTCGGTGTTACAGGTACAGACTACCTTGTGGGATTAAGGAAGACCTGGCTTAAGGAAGGGCTTATCATTGTGTTAAACATTCCTGGTTACAAAGTGTTCAGACAAGATAGGAGAGAAAAAAGAGGAGGGGTGGAGTTTTTGGTTAAGGAGAGTATTGCAGTACTGGAGAAAGAGGATGTGTCAGAGAGTTCAAGGAGGGAATCGATTTGGCTAGAACTGACGAATAAAAAGGGTGCAATTACATTGCTCGGTGTAATATATAGACCAGCAGCTAGTGGGGAGGTTATAGAGGAACAAATCTGCAAGGAAATTACAGAGAGGTGTAAACATTGTAGATAGTTACCTGTTTATAGACTGGGATAATGGTGTTTTAAGCAGTAGTGAAGGACAAGCGTTCTTCAATTGTGTTCAGAAGAATTTCCAACAGCAATATGTGTCCAGCCTAACAAGAAAGGAGGCACTGCTAAACCTGGTTCTTGGGAATGAGGTAGGCCAAGTATATCAAGGAACAGTGGGGGAACATTTAGGGGACAGTGACCATTGTATCATAAGGTTTCGGAAGACAGTGGAAAATGACATTGGTCAATCCAGAGTAATAATAATCAACTGGCAGACAGCGGACTTCAATGGAGCAAGAACGAAGCTGGGCCGGATAGACTAGAACCAAAGGTTGGCAGGAAAAACCGCAGCTGAACAATGGGCTACCTTCAAAGAGGAGATGGTTTGGGCACAATCAAGGTATGTTCCCTCAAAAGGGGACAGCAGTACAAACATATTCAGAGCTCCCTGAATGACAAAGGAGATAGAAATTAAGTTAAAGGAGAAAAAAGTGTGCTCACGATAGGTGTCAGGTAGCAAATACAATTGAGAATCAAGCTGAATAGAGGAGATTCAGAAGGGATGTGAAAAGCAAATACTGGAAGCGAAGAGGGATTATGAAAAAGACTGGCAGATTTTTTTTTTAATTTATTCACGGGATCTGGGCTTCACTGGCTGGGCCAGCATTTATTGTCCAGCCCTAGTTGCCCTTGAGAAGGTGGTGGTGTCATGAAGCTATTAACGTATGTAATATTTTGGAAAATGTTTTTCTTTTAAAATAGAGGTTTGGTTTGGGGGTATGTCTTAATTGGATTGAAGCCAGCTAGTCTGGGTGCTTTGATATGTACTAGTTTTGATATGTAAGAGGGATAGCGTGCATTTGCATTTTTTGAATAGAGCATTCAAGTGGGGTCAAATAGCAGCTACCATGCAATATGTTTGTATTACTAATAAAATTGATACTATGAAAGAGCTTCACTGGTATTTATATAATGGTACAGCACGTGACAAGTTATCCTACACCCCTCATTGAACCAGGGTTGGTCCTCTGGGCTTGATAGTAATGAAAGAGTGGAGGATATGCCAGGTCATGAGATAACAGACTGTGTTGGAATACAAATCTGCTACTGTAGGCGGCCAATAGCGCCTAGTTCTGAACTGTTAGATGTGTTCTGAATCTACCCTATTTAGCACAGTGGTCACAGGCAGATTGGTAAGAACAAAACCAAGCAGGTTTATCCCCTCCAGTTGGTTCTCTCTCACCTGCTGTATATTGCAGATGTACCCTTCAGGAGTCAGCCAGCTTGGTCAATAGTGGTGTTATTGAGCCACTCTTCATGATGCACATGGAAGACTTCCACCAAGAGTACATTCTGTGCCCTTGTTCCACTCAGCTCTTCTTCTCAACGGTGTTAGATATGGAGGAGCAGCAAATCTTGAAGAAGGGCATAAGGTGGTAAGTGGGGACCTGATGTCATGAAGCTTCATGTGTCTGGAGTCAATTTTGAGAGCTCCCAGGGCCACTGCCTCCCAACTGTTTTGCATTGTGTCGCCATCTCTGGTGGTTTTGTCAGGCTGTTGGGACAAGACATACTCAATGATAGAGATGGAGAAGTCTGGAACATTGGCTGAAAGGCATGATTCAGTGAGTATGACTATGACAGACTGTTGTTTAATTAGTCTGTGGGACAGCTCTCCCAATTTTGGCACAAAACCCCAGCTATGAGTAAGGAAGATTGTGCAAGGACAACTGAGCAGGTGTGCCTTTGTTGTATCGGTGCCTACGGTCAATGCTGCGTGGTCTGTCTGGCTTTCTTTTTTGACTTTGCTGTAGTAGTTTGATACAACCGAGTGGCTTGCAAGGGCATTTCAGAGGCCACTGCTGTGTGTCTGGAATCCCATGTAGACCAGGCAAAACGAAGGGCTGATTTCCTCGCCTGAAGGATATTAGTGAACCAGATGGGATTTTTACGACAATATGGTTGTTAAATGATCATCATTACTGAGACTAGCTTTCTATTTCAAATGTATTTAATTGATTGAATTTAAATTCCCCCAGTTGCCATGGAATTGAATTCATGTCTCCAGTGCATTAATCAGTCCTCTGGATTACTAGCCTGGTAACGTCCTGACTATGCTAGCTTTCTGGTAGTGTTAATTATTTTAACATTGCGCCCTTCACAGTGACATTCAATGGCATTACCTTCACTGAAGCCCCACTATCAATAGCTTTGGGGTTGCCATTGACCAGGAACTGAACTGGACTAGCCATATAAATATTACAGCTACAAGAGCAAGGCAGAAGCTAGGAATCCTGTGACAAGTAACTCACTTCCTGACTACTCAAAGCCTGCCCACCATCTACAAGGCAGAAGTCAGGAGTGTGATGGAATACTCTCCACTTGCCTGGATGAGTGCAGTTCCAACAACATTCAAGAAGCTCAATACCATCTAGTTAAAGCAATCTGATTGATTATCAATGGTTATTCACTCCGTCACCACTGATGCTCAATGGCAGCAGTGTGTACCATGGCTCTTTAGACAGCACCTTCCAAACTCTCAACCACCATCTAGAAGGACAAGAGAAGCAGACAGATGGGAACACTATCAGCTGAAAGTTCCCTTCCAAGCCGCTCACCATCCTGAATTGGAAATATGTTGTCGTTTCTTCACTGTTGCTGGGTCAAAATCCTGGAACTCCTTGCCTAACAGCACTGTGGGTGCACTGACACCACATGGACTGCAGCAGTTCAAAAAGGCAGCTCACCACCACTTTCTTAATGGCAAATAGGGATGGACAATAAATGCTGCCCTAGCCAGCGGCACCCACATTCCATGAATGAATTTTTAAAAATCCCCCCACCCCCCCTCCCACTAATGTCATCACGTTTTCACAGCTGAAATTAACTGATCCCAATACTGAATCTCTGATCAATTAATTTTATCTTGTCTGTTTGATCAGTTTACCTTTATACCTAATTAAAGTCTAATTTATCTGATCATCTGCTATGTGGCAGGCACTTTGACAGAATCTTGTAGCTATGTTACTTTATTTCCTGCTTTGAGCTATCCATTTCCTGGGACAACTGCTTTTGGACTCAACTTATCAGCCTTGAGGAACTACCACAATTCAGCTGAGTGTTACCAAAATAGAAATGTTAACACTAAAGGCAATCCTAAAAAAGTGCCGTCCTTTGTGACTGTCACTACCTACAAGGGCACTGATTGTACTGTACCATGTTTCACAACTGGTTTTGATTTCGCTTTTTGGCTTAAAATTCAAGTGCATCAACATTGCTGACAATGTAATAATATCTGCAGTGTTCAATTAAATGTCAGAAAGCAAAGCAATCTAACTTCTAAATGAATTTTAATTAAGCCCAATAAATAACCCTAAAGTCTGAAGAGGGTGATTATGGGGTAAAATAATGCTATCACTAATATAATCAGCCTTTTCAAACACAAAGATAACATTTTAGTTCACATCCTCAAGAGTTCGCGTCGAACTGGATTCTAAGATTCTACGAAGAGTTCTTGATCGTTACTTCAAACATTGGGCTAAACGTATCCTAATTACATCACTTTTATGCATAATTGAAATCACTTCATTACTAAACAGCTAATGGAATTTTGTTCTTTACTTTAAGGCGGCTGGAATTCAAAAATGAGAATTAGATGCTTCATTCGTACAGCACTTTGGTCAGACTACCTCTCGGCTACTGTGTTCAGCTTTTTACCGCAAATCCAAGGAAACATTTATTGGTTGTGGAATGGATACAGTGCAGATTCACCAGAGTGATACCAGGATTGAAAAGGTTAAACCGTTTGAAACACTTGTGTAACCTTTGCCAATAACTGGTGGCATTTCGAAGGTTGAGGGTTGACTTAATAATGGTGTTTAAAATGACAAAGCAATTCAATACACAGAAAATATTTTCCCTGGTGAGGAATCCGGACAAATGGGTGTCATCTTAAAATTGGAGTCAAGTCATTGAATGAGATCAGGAAGATGTTTTCCCCACACAGAGCAGTGGAAATCTGAGGTTTTTCCCTCCAGCTATCAATGCTAGCTTAACTGAAATTTGCAAAATTGAAATCGACACATTTTTGTTGGATTAGGGTATAAAGCAATATGGAGCAAAAGTGGGTAAGAGTGTTAAGTTACATTTCAGCCATGATCTATTTTTTTTTTATTCATTCATAGGATGTGGGCATCGCTGGCTAGACCAGCATTTTTTGCCCGTCCCTAATTGCCCTTGTTCAGAGGGCAATTAAGAGTCAACCACACTGCTGTGGAGTCGTATGAAGGCCAGACCAGAAAAGGACAGCAGGTTTCCTTCCTTAAAGGGCATTAGTGAACCAGATGGGTTTCTACAACAATCAACAATGGTTTAGATTTTTATTGAATTCAAATTCCACCATCTGCTGCGGCTGGATTCAAACCCAGGTCCCCAGAGCATTACCCTGGGTCTCTGGATTACTAGTCCAGCGACAATACCACTCCATGAAAGTGCAGATAGTGTGTGATCACAGGATGCTGATTCTACAAGTCTGTGCAAGGTACCCAGGCAGCCCCCACAACGCCTACATCCTCAGACATTCCCAGGTGCTGGGGCTCTTCAGTGCTCCAGCCCGACTGGATTGATGGCTGCTAGGTGACACCACTTCAGATGGCGGCTCATGATGACTCTCCGCCATCCAAGAACAGAAGCTGAGCAGCGGTATAATAGGAGCCACGCCTCCACATGGGCTGTGATGGAGAGAGCCATCAGTCTTCTCAAAATGCGCTTCTGATGCCAGGACTGCTCAGGGGGCGCACTCCAGTAAAACCCCAGATCCTGTGTCACTGAAAGTGGTTGCATGCTGCGCTCTCCGCAATCTTACGCTGGAAAGGGGTGACGCTGTGGACAACGAAGATGTAGACGCAGTGGCTGAGGCTGCACACGATGAGTCCAACAGTGAGTCCAAAGATGAGCACGCACCATCTCAGCAGGGAAATGCTGAGTGGGCAGGCGCTGACCTATGCATACTCCAGGGAGGCAGGGACACCTGGGAGGCTTTAATCCAAAGAACCTTCAGCTAGCACACCACAGACGGACCTCCAGGACAAGCTTGGGCTGCAAGCTCCATATTCGGTACCTGAGTGCAAAATATGCCTAGAGAGGAACATTAACCAAGGGCCTTGTTAATAAAGCTGAATGTCCCACAAATCACTTATAATATTATTGGTAGCCATCCACCTGCAGAAGGAAAAAGAGGCACCCTCAGCCATGGTGACATGTCTGAATTTATTATAACAAGAGGAACTTAAGAAAACAAAATGACGAAGGTATTAAACATCACACCAACTCAAAAGACCTCATTGGGGGCCAACACAAAAGTGATAAACCCATGTGCCTAAGGTGCCTTATGTTTACGTTTTCAGGGGCTACATCTTGGTGCTGCCCCCTCGCTAGGAGCAACAACTGAGACAGCCTGCTCACTCTGCTGTCCTGTTGGCCTCGATGACCTTGGCGGCCGTCCTCTGGTCTGTCGAGCCTGTGCTGGCCCCAGCTGGGAGGGAGCTGCCAGTTCGACAGCTGGCATCTCCCCAGTCGTCGCAACCTCATCGGATGCAAAGGTCACTGGCAGAGGGGAGGAGGAGCTGCCTCCCTCATCCAGAGTGCTGAGAGGAGCCTGCAGAGATGATGGGCAGCTGCTGCACTGACATAAGGTCGCTTCGAACCTCCCTGCTCACCATGGATACATGGGCACCGAGCTGAGAAACCTGGTGCCCAGGCCATCTCCCACACTGGCACTGAACAGCTGAGATCAATGCCGATGTGAGGCTTGCTGGTCCGAGTGCATCCCCGGAAGCCCTGATTAGTCTCCTGGAAGAGCTTCTCCAGGAGAGTTGCCACTCTCGCCATGGAGGATGCACGGTGCGTGGCCATGAGGCTCATTGCATCAGTGATGGTCTGTGTAGACTCCTCCAAGACCATGGACACCAAGCCAAGCATAGCCTGCATCTCCACCAGATGCTCCTGCACACCCTGCCACATTTGCTGTGTTTACTGTGTTGCAGACGACTCCAGAGGCATATCATCAGCTCCTGACTGAGCATGTGCGTGGTCCCCTGCAGTCCTCCAACTGCTGGCACAATGGGCACTCCTCCAGTGACTGTGAAGTACCCTCACCGCTGTTCCCCGGGACACTAGCCGATGTTCTAATTCCCACTGAGGTGCTAGTATCTGCGCTGGTGCCTGCCTGGCAGAGATGGTGTGACGCTGGTGAGTCCAAGACTTCAGGGCCCTGCTGCTCCTCCTCCCGGCCCTGCTCTGCTGATGCTGAAAGGAAGAACAAGGACATTGAATCAGTTAACGTGGAGACAATGTCAATGTGCATCCCTGTCACCTGGATCATTATGCGCTCATCCTTCCAGAAGCAATGGTTAAGCCAAGTTGCAAAATTAAAGCACTGAACATTCAGCACTGCCATGGCTGTTGGGAGAACAATGGTGACCTCATTGCTGGGCATACATACCTGCCCGTGGCATCCCAGCCTCACTAACACCAGTGGGCCTGGTGCATGGCACCTCTCTAGAGGCCTCATACTCGAAACGGCTGAGAATCGCCACCTGGGCCGGCCGTCCACCAGTCTTCACCCGCTCGGCGGCATTATGTGCCTTCTTCTCCCGAAAGAGAGTAGAGCTACTTGTACCTGGATTCTCTTTGCAGACAGCCCACCCCAACCACAGTGGGACATTGCAGGGCTCCAATGCCTCCTCACCCCACTGCTACTGAATACATTCAGAAAAATGCTAGGCCTGTTCCCCTTGGCCAAATACTGCCTACATCACGTTTGGCACTACATAATCTAACCTTCCATAGCAAGGAGGCGCAAGCACGTGGAGCGCAGAGGACAGCAGATTGATCGGTGCCACGCCACCTTGAAGCTCCCCTCCCAGCATGTCATCACCCTGACTTTGACACGTCCTGGAGTTCCAGCATTGTGCCCAGGTTGCCCCCAAAATAGTAATGTGGGTCTCAGTGTACCACATGCTGTGGGTACGGAACCCATCTCTTCACCACCCTCTCAGGGTGACCTCGGCATGGGCAATATCTGCTGGTCCACCCAGTGAAGGACACACACCGTCAATGATTCAATGCAGTCACTATACTCAGGCTTGTTTGGTGTGGGGGGGGTGTGTGCCGGGGGAAAGCCTTCCTGCTGGGTTAAATGACCAATGCCAACATGGTACTCACCCTTCCCGAACGCAACAGGTCATTGAATCGCTTGCAACACTGGATCCAGGTGCGTCGCACCACATCACGGAAGCTCACCACCTCCGCCACCTCCTCCCAGGCACGTTTAGTCATGTGGGGGGTTCCTCCTCCTCCAAACCTGGGGTATGAGGACCTCCCGCCGTGCTGCCACCTCCTCGAGGAGGGAAGCAAGGCAATCGTCAGAAAAACAAGGGGCACAGTGCCCCCCCCCCGCCCAAACCTCCTGCCTGGCCTGCTCACCAGCAGCACTCGGGGGTGGGGGGGGGGGGGGGGGGGGCTTCCACTAGCCATGATTCACAGCTTTTGAAAGGCTGCAGCAGCTTTTTAAAACAGGCTGCCATTGGACCTGTTGGTCATTGCAGTCCCACCGCCGCTCAGCCACCCACTCCCTCGGGAGCCACGTTTCATGCTGGGTGGACCTTAATTGACCTTACTGCGTAATATGGCGGTGAGGACCCAATCACAGGCAGCAAAGGGGTCCGCTCCCGCGTGGCCCACCCAACAAGCAGAAAATTCTGCCCAAAGTGTTGTGCAAACTGCATTCTTCCAGATGAGCAATCCATCACACTCCTAACTTGTGCCTTATAGATAGTGGACAAGCTTTGGGGCATCAGAACTGAGTTACTCACAGCAAAATTCCCAGCCTCTGACAAGTTTAAAAATGCCAAGGTAGAATGTGAGCTCACTTTTGCCAGATTACTGTCCCAGACCTTGGGTTATTAGTCCAGTCCCATAACCACTGAATTACTGGACCCACGTTCTGTGCATTATCCATTTGTTATTGATTTGGAGGAATGACATTTTATTTTGGCACTCTTGCTACACTTGGATTTTCATGCTATATACATTTCCATTGCAGCACAAACTGCAGTTCCATTTACATGGTTGGTGATAAAATAGCTGAACCAAGCATAAACCTATGCAGAAATGCAACAATTCACCTTTTGAGTTCTCTGCTGGAAATGAAGGGAGAAAAAAGTTCAAGTTTCACACCTTCCGATAACATCTGTTTCAAAGTGCCCATATGTAAATGTCAAGGTTAAGTCAGAAAATTGTTCAGCTATGATAGACCTCACTATCATTACTCACAAAACAGAAACAACTACTTGGATAAAGTGTTAAATGAATGCTCATATTGTGAAGATGGGTGTTACCTTTTTAAATATTTTTGGAAATATGGTGGTATTCTGCAAAGAAGGCTGCGAGCGTGTGTCCATGGGTAATTAAACTGGAGGAATGTTAGTAAAGACAGTTTGTCCATGGGAACTGCAAGATAAGGGGTAAAGGTGCCAGGTGCATGCATTTGTAATGAGAGGCTATAGTTAAACTGGAATTACAAGTAAATAGGTTGGGTTAAGATTTGCATTAGGTAAGAGCTTGATTTTTCAGCTGTTCAATTTCAAAAGGGGGTTTAAGGGACTTTTACAACTTACAAACATTTCGTAAGTCAACAAGGTAAGGTTATCAAATTTTATTTCACCTGAAAGTAGAGGCAATAGGGAGACATGAAAGATTTTTATATTTTGGAAAAGTTGAGTTCAAAGAGGTGCTTAGAACAATGGAGTCTAGGATGAAAAGGAAAAAAGATATTTAAGGAGATGTTTAGTTGAGTTGAAGCATTGATGCCCTAAGACCACTTCTGTGCTGGAAAAAGTTATGAATTTGAAGCAGCCATCCGGTTTCAAGCCAAAGAAGTCTGCATCTCTTTCTGAACTTCCTTCTGATTTCCACAGCAGAGTGGAATAGAGTGAGAAGTCATGTGGTATACTTTACTAAAGTAGCAGCAGTTTTTGCATTGGGTCAATATTACTGGGTTTTTATGGTTAAAAACCTACGGGAGCTGTTGCCAAGTAGTTTATTTGTGTGTTCTGACCAAGTGGGTTTTTTTGGCGAATGTTTTCTAAGACTGTTTCAAGTGTGTAACTTTAATCTTGTGTGATTAATTTATTTTTTCTTCTTGTTAATAAATCTTTTAATTTTAAAATTCTAAAACTGTTACTGGGATTCCATGCTTCTGGGATTAGTAGTTTTCCCTTCATTTTCAAAATAGAAAAAAAAAGGTTATGATCAGTAAGACAAGTTTCCCCCTAGGATTTGGCTTGCTCAGCGAATAACATTGGTTTTTGTTACGACCACAGCCCATGTCATTGTTGTCGGTTTTCACTCAATTCAATGATGACATGGGATCACAGGTTTCTACCATGGGTCTTCATGTGATGAAACAGGCTGATTTTTGACATACAAATCTTTGGGCACATGGGATGCCCCATGAGGTAGTGGGATCCAGCGCACAGGATTTGCTTCCTTTTCTTTCCTTCTCTGCCATTGCTCTGCTTCATCATTAAGACATTAAGACTAAAAGTCTGATTGGAGCTTAATGGATAAGCCATCACCATTTTAAATGATTGGTATCAAGATCCTACTAGTCATAAATGCCAAAGCTACCACACTTCAAGAAGAGCTTCAGACTGTCTTTGAAGTTGGCAGTTCAGGAGAATGGATGCTATGGACAAGAGGGAAATACCTCGATAGTTTCCACAGCATCATTAATCTCCCTTCTTGAAGATAATTACAACTGTTGCATTCCTGATTTTTTTTGGGGGTGGGCGGGAGTCTTGAAGTGAGTCAAAGACCAGCAGTTTCGAAAGCCCCAGCTGTAATAACATCATGGTCGCAGGCTTTGTTGTTTTTAATCCATTTGATTGCTTGTTGCAGCTCTCCCATCGGTGGTGGTTTCCCAATGGATTCTACCACAAGTTACTGAGAGTTAGTTAGAACTCGACTGCCACTGTGCATTCACAGATGAGGAGTTGTTGAAAATGTCCTGTCCAGTATTGACTGATGGCATTGTCAAGCTTCAGAATAGAAACATAGCCCCGTAAACAAAGAGGCTTCCTGTGGAAGCTCAATCATTGAACGTGAACATGACAGCAGCAGTTCAAGAAGGCAGCTCACCATCACCTTCTCAAGGGCAACTAGGGATGAACAATAAATGCTGGCCACATCCCATGAGTGAATTAAAAAAAAAACATTCAAGACATAAATTGGCTTCCAGATACTAATGACATTGAGGGATATGGAGATAGCACAGGAAAGTAGCATTGAGGTAGATAATCAGCCACAATCTGCCTGAACAGTGAGAGATTGCGCAAGGGGAGCAACGGGGCCATCAACAGTGCAAGGGGAGCAGTAGGGCCAATGAGAGCAAGGATGCACGAGAGGAATGGGGCCATAGACAGCGAGTGTGTGTGACAGGAGCAGGCCGATGACATCGAGAGTGCGCGTGATAGGAACAGCGGGGCTAGTAACTGCAGCAGTGCCAAGAAGAGCAGCAGGGCCAATGATAGTGTGAGTGCAAGAGAAGCAGGGCAGAACTTCTGTCCTCAACTCTCCCCACCATCCCACCCACCGTCCCCCGCCACCCTCCCATCCCAGACACTTGTCACACCGTAAGCCAGCCAGTCTCACTGAGCTCCATCTTTCACAAGGGTTTCCAATCTCCACTCTCCAAGAACTCGCTTTGGAATCTTCTCCCAAACCAACACTTTTTCTCAGATGGCTTCCGCAAGGGTTCACCCCCAGGATTTCAGATTCTCCTTCCAATGTTCCTCTCCCCGGGTCATCACAAGCATTCAAGCTGTCTTCCACGCGCTCTCACCGACTCCGCCATTAACAGTACCCCACTGCTTCACATGCCCACAGCAAAGAGTTACAGATCTTCAGCCATCTTTTTGGACCTTCTGGCCTCTTGTAAGCTGCTCTCGCTTTAAATCTACTTTCTTTGGTCTATTTGAATCTGAAGATTAGAGTCTTTCTCTCTGCCCCTCACTCTTAACACTTCACTTAACTTAACAGGACCTTTCCCAGGTTCCTGTTCTTCCCTTTGACTAGAAGTTCTGCTTGGGACTTGCTCCTGTTCCACTCCCCTGGATTTTGGGGTACTTTCTTTAGCTTGGGGCTGGCCACCTGTCCCCTTTGCTCTAGTCTCTCCTGGCAACTACTTTCAAAATCAACTGAACTCAAACAGCTACCAAATCAAACTGCTGTTTCTTCAATGTGTGTCTGTGGGAGGGACCTGACTCTCTGGACCCTGTTGTGAGGCAATAAGCCAGTTTTTCTGCTCTTGTTTGTTTAACTTAGCTGCAACAGATGTAAAACTCTCATTAGAAATGCAGGTACCTTAAGTGAAATTAAAACTCAAATCAACCTTTTCACAACACACACAGAGAAATACAAATCAAACTTAAACATTAAAGCTAAAACTCATTCCTAAGACCCACAACTACAACTTACTAAAACTATTTCCTGACAGTAAAATCCTATGAACTAAGGTGCCCTTCAAAATGGTTGCTACAGACGGAGAGGTACCACTGGAGAGGTCAACATGGGCTCACCATATAGTTTAGCAGTCATATCTCAAGGTTATTTCCTTAAAAACAATTTGTAAAACCTCAGTGGGAGAATTAATAAAAATATTCTTCAGGATAGGGATCCCAAAGATCTTAATGGATCAAGGACGCACTTTTCTGTCCAAGCTGATGAAGGACCTTTGTACTCTGATCCACAATAAGAGACTAAAGACCCCTAAAACAAAAACAGAATTACCTGGAAAAACTCAGCAGGTCTGGCAGCATCGGCGGAGAAGAAAAGAGTTGACGTTTCGAGTCCTCATGACCCTTCAACAGAACTAGGTGAATCCAAGGAGGGGGGTGAAATAAAGACCCCTGTTCATCCTCAAACCAATGATCTTGTGGAGAGGTTCAGTAAAACCCTAAAGGGTATGCTTAAGAAAAAAGGTTTTGCATAAGGAAGGTTGAACTGGAATGCCAGGCTGCCTTATCTCATGTTTGCAGTTAAGAGAGCAATGGAGGAACCACAAGTGGGCCCTAACCACAAGGTACAAAGTTAATTAATCTCATGAACTGACTGAAGATCAGTATAAGCAGATTCAGGATATGGTCGGTCAAAATCTTGATGTACATAGGTGAGGTGAAAGTGTCTGCCCTTGATATCAAGGCAGGATTTGACTGAGTGTGGCATCAAGGAGCTCTAGCAAAACTGGAGTCAATGGGAATCAGAGGAAAAGAAAATCTCCATTGGTGGAGTCATACGTAGCACAAAAGATGGTTGTGGTTGTTGCAGTCAGTCATCTCAGTCCCAGGACATCATTGCCAGGGTTCCTCAGGGTAGTGCCCTTGGCCCAATCATCTTTAGCTACTTCATCAATCTCCTGCCCTCCTTCATAAGGTGGGGATGTTTGCTGACGATTGCGCAATGTTCAGCACCATTCACGACTCCTCAGAGACTGAAGCAGTTGGTCGCAAGACCTGGACAATACTCAGGCTTGCGCTGTTAAGTGGCACATTAAGTTTAGTGACAAGTGACTGGCAAGGGCTATCTCCAACAAGACAGAATCTAAGCATTTCCCCCAGTGTTCAATGGCAGTGCAATTGCTGAATCGACACAAACAACATTCTGGGAGTTACCATTGACCAAAAACTGAACTGAACTGGACCAGATATATAAGTACAGTGGCTGGGAATTCTGTGGTGAGTAACTCACCTCCTGACTCCCCAAAACATGTCTACCATCTACAAGGCACAGGTCAGGCGTGCGATTGAAAATTCTCCACTTGCCTGAATAATTGCAGCTCCGACAACAGTCAAGAAGTTTGACACCATCCACGACAAAGCAGCTTACTTGACTGGCACCCCATTCACCACCTTCAACATTTACTCCACCAAAGCACAGTTGCAGCAATGAGTACCGTCTACAAGATGCAGTGCAGGAACTCACCAAGGCTCCTTCAACAGCACCTTCCAAACCTGCAACCTCTACCACCTCAAAGGACAAGGGCAGCAGATGCATGGGAACACCACCACCTAGAAGTTCCCCTCCAAGCTATACACTATCCCAACTTGGAACTATATCATCATTCCTTAACTCTCACTGGGTCAAAATTCTGGAACTCCTTCCTACACCACATGGACTGAAGTGGCTGAAGAAGGCAGCTCACCATCACCTGCTCAAGGGCAATTAGGGATGGGCAATAAATGCTGGCCAACCCAGCGAAGGCCACATCCTGTAAAAGAAGAAAAAGGATTACATAGGATATATGGCACAGAAACAGACCTTTCACCCAAATCAATCCATGCTGGTGTTTATGCTCCACCCAAGCCTCGTCCAATCTTTTCTCACCTAAATCTACCATTGTAACCATCTGTTATCTTTTTTAAATGCTTGTCTAACTGCCCCTTAAATGCATCTATGCTATTTGCTTCAAACGCTCCCTGGGGTACTGAGGTTCCACATTCTTACCACTCCTTGGGTGAAGAAGTTTCTTCTGAATTTCCCATTGGATTTCATGGTGACTATCTTATATTGATGCCCTCTAGTTATGCTCTTCCCTAGAACAAAAAAAATTCTCTCTCTCTTTCAAAACCTGTTAATTTTAAAGATCTTTCTTAGGTCACCCCTCAACCTTTCTTTTTCAAGAGAAAAGAGACCCATTCTGTCAATCATTTCCTGCTATGTGTACACACACATTTCTGCTATTATCCCCTTTCCTGTTATGTATACCCACGCATTTCTGCTATCATCCATATAAGTGTACTCTGTACGCTCTCCAGGCCTCATAACATTTCTCATAATAGTGTGACCAGAATTGCATGCAGTATTCAAGTGTGGTCTAACCATGGTTCGAGACAGGTTTTGCATTTACCTTCCCTACATTAACCTTCCTTACTTTTCAATTCTATTCCTCTTGAAATCAAACTTTTTATGGCCTTGCTAACCTGTGGCACAACTTTTAGTTATTGATATATTTGTACTCCAAGATCCCTTTGTTCTACTCCAACTCAACTTTCACCTTTCAAGTAATAAGTAATAAGTAATATTATTCCTACCAAAATGTACTATGTCGCATCTACCTGTGTTGAATTTTATTTACTAATAATAAACTCGCAGAATGCGCAAATAAATATCCTCCTGTAATTTGTTGTATTCCTCCTCAGTATTGACTATCTTAGTGCCCCCACAATCCCCAAATTTGATGTTAACAATGTATTCATATCTCAGCTCAGGAGATGAGGGCAATATGCCATGACGCAGTGAATCATTGCAAATAACAATAAAAGATACATTACTGAATTCCATAGGTCAAAAGGAGGGTGATGAGCCAGGAAATTAAGAGGAAATTGAAACTAGGTGTAGTGAATGGAGTGGCCACATTGTTTTGGTTCTGAAAGCCAACAGTAAGCAGCGGCTCTGCAATGGCTTTTGGAATCTCAATAAGGTATCCAAATTCAATGTTTGCCCATTGTTTCAGGTGAAGAAGTTCATTGCAAGATTGGAGAAAGCAGATAACCTTACCACCTTAAATCTGACCCAAAGGATGTGGTAGATCCCTTTAATAGGGTCTGCAAAGGAAAATGGCTTTCTCAGCTCATGAGAGGCTTTACCAGTACAACTCATGAGATTTGGAATACACAGGGTCCAGCCTCCTTTCAAAAATTCACAGACCAAGTTATTAATCTCGTACCCTGAAAACAGCAGCATTCATGGATGGCATTATCTACAACACAGACTGAGATTTGCATTCACACGAAGTAGGGGCATTTAAGACAGCTTAGGGATATTTGGGCTCAGAGCAAACTCAAAGAGGTGCTACACTGGTTTGTCAAAATCAAAATATCTAGTAATTGACTTTTTTATATTATTATTAGGTAGTATCAGCTAGGTGCATGGAACTCTGACATGCAGATTGCTTTCAAGGACCTTAATCAAACACATTCAACATGGCCCCAGATTTCAGCAAAAAAACTGTATTGCAAACTGATGCCTCAATAGGTAGTTTTGGGAGCAGGGCTCTCACAAATAGTTGAGGGGGAGTAACATCCCAAGCTCTACTGAACAGAAAACTGTTGTCTGGTGAATATGTTATGGTAGAGAATGTTATGGGTTGTAGAGGCTATATGTTACAAACTGGGGCATCAGTTTATCCTAGTAACCAATCATGCATGCCTTAAATAGATGCAATCTAACAAAGATTATAAATGGAAATGCTACCTAGTACTTCCTACAACTACAGTCCTATTATTTTGAGGTGGATCACTGGGTGGGAGTGGCTCATGGGACCATCAGTAAGTACTAACGGCTTCATGCTATGGGGATCAACAGAGGGGGTGGGTGTGTAACAGGGCTATTTTGTAGCCGGTACATGAGTCACAGAGGAAGGAAATAGAGTTAATGTTTCAGATTGAGATCACCTTTCATCAGGACTGTCTTAATCATTTCATCAGCTCTGACAAAAGGTGATCTCGATCTGAAACATTAACTCTGTTTCTTTCCACAGCTGCCATCAGTCCTGCTGAGTACCTCCAGCATTTTTTGTTTTTATTTTAGATTTCCAGCGTGCGTAGTATTTCACTTTTGTTTCAGGAAGGATATAGCCCCTTTAAGAACAACCCATTTAAAATAATTGCATCTGGCATGGGAAGAGACTTTACCTAGCCAGCTGAGCATAAAAGAGGTGGTTCAAGAGAAGTAGGTTCTGAATCAAGCTAGACACTGAACAGCTGTATTATGTGGGCTTGTTTTGAAAAAGGAAGGATGATCCGAGATGGTTGGGCCCTGTCCAATTATAATTTTCTGTTGAAAGCACTGCCACTATACTTATGGAAAGAATTCCTCCTAATGCAAATGGGCATTACCAACTCAATTGAACATTAAATGATCAGGGTTTGTGTGTGTTTAGGATAGCATATTTGTGCACTTCTTCAGAAAAGGGTGTGTTAGGCACAAGCACTAACAAAATGTTTAACTTGTTAATACATACAAACATATGAATTAGAAGCAGGAGTAGGCCACTCGGGCCCTTGAGCCTGCTCCACCATTCAATAAGATGAAAGCTGATCTGATTGTAACATCCACTCCACATTCCTGCCTACCCCGGATAATTTTCACCACCCCACTAACTGCGCACCCCCACCCGCCCTACCCCCCCACCACCCCCCGCCCTCCATGTTAATCAGGAATCCATCTAACTTTGTCTTAAAAATATTCAAAGACTCATTTCTTCAAAAGGCAATGGAAACAGTGTTCCAAAAGACTCTCGGCCTTCAAAAAAAATTTCTCCTCATCTATCTTAGGTGAGTGACCTCTTATTTTTAAACAGTGACCCCTGGTTCTAGATTCTCCCACAAGAGGAAACATCCTTTCAACATGCACCCTGTCAAGACCCTTCAGGATCTTAAAGGTTTCAATCAAGTCACCTCTTACTCTTCTAAACTCCAGTTGGATACAAGCCTAGGCTGTCTTTCCTTTCCTCTTCCTGATGTTAATCTAGTAAACCTTCTCTGAACTGCTTCTAACACATTTACATCTCTCCTTAAATAAGGAAATAAGTCCTGTGCACAATACTCCAGATGTGGTCTCACCAGCACTCTTTAAAACTGAAGCATAACCTCCCTATTTTTGTAATCAATTCCCCTCACAATAAATGATAACATTCTATTAGCTTTCCTAATTATTTGCTATACCTTCATGATAGCCTTTTGTGATTCATGCACTAGGACGCCCAGGTCCCTTTTAATCTCAGACCTCTGCAATCTCTCACCATTTAGATAAGCTTATTTTTTATTCTTCCTGCCAAAATGGACAATTTCACATTTGCCCACATTATACTCTATTTATCAGATCTTTGCCCACTCACTTAACTTATGGCACCTTGTAGTCTCCTTATGTCGTCTTCACAGTTTACTTTCCTACCTATCATTGTGTCATCAGCAAGTATAGCAACCATTCCTTTGGTCCCTTTAACTGAGTCATTTATATAAAATTGTAAAAAGACCCCAGCACTAATCCCTGTGGACCCATTTATGCTAACTCTGCTTCCTGTTAGTTGGCCAATCTTCTATCAATGCCATAGACCATGAGTTTTTATTTTCCGTTATTACTTTTTATGTGGCACTTTGTCAAATGCCTTCTGGAAATCCAACTACAGTATATCGAATTTAAGATGCTGCACCACATTTCTGCAATCTTGAGGTTCCCTCAGCTAACATATGTATCTCATCTGTTCACAAGGTACATTGGAGGAATGGGATAAAAGGAAGGTGGACTTAAAATCATAAAACCAGCAAATAGGGCAGTGGCAAAGAGGTACAAATTCATAAACTGACACGTAGAGTCGAGAAAGCCCCAAGCCTGTTTTGAAAGAGAGGTGTTCTGCATATCATGATTGACAAATTGGTACTTAGGTTAGGGTCAAGTTCAGCATTTATTTTTCAGTGATACTGCAATGCTTTGAAAGAGAAGTTGGAGTGGCGGAATAATAAACATGCTGATAGCGACTGTGTGCACAATCTTTAAAAAAAAAGCCAATTTCATGCTATTCACTGCATGCAATCTACATAGTAATGCAAAGGCATAGAGTGGTGAATAAATGTAGAATATTGATCTATGATTTACGTTGTCAGCATGTATATCCTATTGTAAACTGCTTCTACACTGCTGCATAAGATTCTGAATCATGGAAAACTAATAATTCAATTAAGCAATTTCTATTGTAACATGCATGATTAAACTACAGCAATATTTGTATGTTACTCATTACCGCTCATGGTGGAAATTCATAAAAACTTTTTCAATACGCAATTGATCTTTAAAACCTCCACCTCTCAGAGGTACAACTTTTCTCTATGACAAGGTAAAAGTTTGGATGCCTATAAAGTGATTCTTGCTGGAAACATTATGAGGCTCCATCCCCACATTACTGACCTGACATAGGAGTCACAGGATGCAGCACCTTGGAGCAAATAATAAACCATATCAAGTCCACAAAAAAAGAGAACAAATCCTATCCAAGAACTGCCACCCCATCAGTCTACTCAGCCTCAAGAAATCGCTGCAGTAGTCCCTTAAGGCAGTGTCCTCAGCCCAACCATCCACAGCTGCTTCAAGCAATGAATTTCCCTCCATCAGTGGGGAAGCCCACTGACGATTAGTGTTCAGTTCCATTCGCAGCTCCTCAGATAACAAAGTACTCTGTGTCTGCATGCAGTAAGACCTGGACAACATCCAGGTTTGGGCTGATAAGTAGCATCAAGGGGAGGTGGTAGCGTAGTGATGTTGCTGGACTAGTGATCTGGGGATCACGGCCGCTGGTAGAATTTGAATTTAGTTAATAAATCTGTAGTATAAAGCTAGTCTCAGTGATAGTGATCATGAATCTTAGATTGTCGCAAAAACCCATCTGGTTCACTAATGTCCTTTAGAGAAGCAAATCTGCCATCCTTTAGACTTCCTTAATAATAGATTCCAGCATTTTCCAAACTAACTGGCCTGTAGCTCACTGTTTTCTCTTTTGCTCCTTTCTTGAAAAGTGGTGCAACATTTGCCAACTTGGGGGAGATGGTGGTGTAGCAGTAATGTCACTGGACAAGTAACCCAGGGACCCAGGTTAATGCTTTGAGGACATGGGTTCAAATCCCACCACAGCAGCTGGTGGAATTTTAATTCAATTAATAAATCTGGGATTGAAAAATAATCTCAATAATGGTGACCAAGAAACTAAAGTTGATCATCGTAAAAACCCAGCTGGTTAACGAATGTCCTTTAGGGAAGGAAACCTGCCATCCTTACCTGGTCTGGCCTACATTTGACTCCAGACGCACAGCAATGTGGCTGACTCTTAAAAGCCCTCTGAAATGGCCTAGCAAACCACTCAGGCAAGGGCAACAAATGCCAGCCTTGCCAATGATGCCAACGTCCCATGAAAAGAATAAAATAAAGTAAAATTTGTGCCACACAAATGACAGCAATGACCATCCCCAAGAAAGAACCTACATCCTCTTGATATTCAACAGCTTTGTCATCATTGAATCCACACCATCAACATTCTGGGGGGGGTCACCATTGACAAAAAAAAATTAACTCAACCAGCCACATAAATACTGCAGCTACAAGTGCAGGTCAGAGGCTGGTTATTCTGCAAGTGACTCAACGCCTGACTCCTCCAAAATTCCTGCACTACCTACAAGGTGCAAGCTAGGGCTGTGATGGAAAGTCCTCCACTTGCTTAGATAAATATAGTTCCAAAAGTCTAGAAGCTAGACACCATCAAGCTGCCTACTTGATCAGCAGCCCATGTGCCACCTTAAACATCCATTCCCACCACTTGGGTGCAACAGTTTGCACCATCCACGAGATGCGCTGCAGCAACACACCAAGGTTCCCTTTGAGAACAACTCCCAAACCGAGCTCCACCACGTAGAAGGAAAAACACAGCAGGCACATGAAAACATCATGACCCACAAGTTCCCCTCCAGTCACAAATCATCCTGGTTTGTAAAGTATACCACCGTTCTCTCATCACCCTTGGTCAACATTCAGGAACTTCCTACCTAACAACACTGTGGGAATACCTTCATGACACGGACTGCAGCAATTCATGGAGGCAGCTCATCACCGCCTTCTCAACGGCAATTAACAATGGGCAATATATACAGGCCTTGACAGTAATGCCTGCATTCTAATGTATAGGATGTACAGCATAAAAACAATTCATTTGGCTCAACTAGTCTATGCTGGTGTTTATGCTCCTCTCATCTTTTCTCTTCTAAATCTACCACCATAACCATCTATTTCTTCTCCCTCATAAAGCTGAATAGCTTACCCCCTGAATGCATTTATTCCATTTACTTCAGCCACTCCTTGTGGTGCCAAATTTCTTAACACTCTTTGGGTGAAGATGTTTGTTCTGAATTCCCTATTGAATATCTACATCACTATCTGTTTTGATGGCCTCTAGGTTTGAATGAATGAATACTTAAAAAGTGACCTGCACTTTCATTCCCTCAAAATTTCAACTAAAGCTGCATTTTTAAATTTGTAAATAGCAGAAGCAGTGCCATTAAAAGGCTAAGCGCATGCTTCTTAGAATATCAAGTTTCCCATACTTCCAGCTGAGCCAATCAAAATGTAAAACACAAGAGGAATGTCTACTGCATAACAACATTATTAAAACTTTTGAAGATTCTAGCACATTCATACAGTACTGCAGATGTGCTTGGATTATAAAGCTAAAGTTGAAGAGCTCCATTTGTGTAATTAAACAACATTGATCAACAAAAGGTGTGAAAGATAGCATAAGAGGCTAAAAATATTGTGGAGATCCCATGGATTAGAAACGATAAAGAGCAGCATAGGGATACAGAGAAAGTCACTAGAGCTGCAAATAGGAAGAAGAAAAAAATTAGGGAAATGGAGGGCAACACTAAATTTTGTACAAATATATTAGAGAAGTGGCTAGGGATAATATGGGCCCCTTAAAAGCAGCTATAGGTGACACTAAATAATAATGGAAGATTTGCTTAAGAATTATTTGGTATTAGTCTTTGTATTAGAGTGAGAGGTTACAGAAAGGCATGAGAACAAACAAAAAAAAGGGTGAGGAGTTTACCACAAATAATGAAGTTACAAAATGGTAATGGAGAAAATAATAAACAAGGGTAGATAAATCTATGAAATAAGGTTCCACACAAGCAACTGAATAAAAATAGGAACACCGACTTGGAGGCAATGTTTTGAGATGTTTAAGATAACTAACAGATTTGATAGGTTTATAGAGAGAAACTATTTCTTCTGTTGTAGGAGCCCAGAACAACGGGGCACAAACTTCAAAATTACACCTAGGCCATTCAGTGGTGATATCAGGAAACATTTCTTTACATAAAGGGTTTTTGGAAATCTGGAACTCTGTCCTTCCAAAAAAAGTCAAATTGAAAATGTCAAAACTAGGAGTGGTAGATTTTTTGAGAGGCAATAATGTTAACAAATCTGAAACCAAGGCAGATACATGGGAGTTTCAGATGCAGATCAGCCTTGACCTAATTGAATGGCAAATCAGACTCAAATGCTGAATGGCTTATTCATATTCCTATGGGTCATCCTTTATGCATTACTTCTATCAGATTCAATCTGACAGAAATTACTCAATACAAAATAGCACAATGCAGAAAATGCTACACAGCATAACCTCTCATCAGGAGAAATTTCTCCTTTTCGGACTCAGTAAAATACTTTTTCTCAAGAAAATATCTGCATCCATGAAAAACAAAGGTTATTTAAAAAGAGGTTGCACAGCATCCGTTATTGTTGTGACATTTTGCCATTAGCTTCTTCAAAGTCTATTAAGAAAACAGTACATCCATTCCTAGCCTTCTCCTCTATGCTTATAAGCATACTCCCTAACTCTCAGATAAAGCCCTTATCCCATTCAAAACTGCTAGCATGACTTTCCATTTTAAATAGTTCATGCATGACCCTGCTATATCATCAAACTACTTCTCAATCACTAATCTGTATTTTCTCTCCCAAGTTACATTCACATGGTAAAACTACATCTGTAGTAATGACATTTCTTGTGAGTCCTTCCAATCACTTCTAAATTCACCCACAGCATGAAGCCTCTTGGGTATCTGCCAATCACATCCAGCGAGATGCTGTAATTCATTACTTTATTCTTGTTGAAGGATGGGTATATATCACCGTCTGAGCTTAATGGAAATCTGTCTGAATAATAAAATGTAAACTATGTTATTGGCTCAGTTGAATTGATCTTTCTACTGAAATCAAATTTTAAAAGTTGCATCAGTTTAACCAATTATGCAGAAGTACTTTGTATTGGCCACCAGTACACATCAATATAGATGCTATAACAAAGAACCAAGTACACAAAAATAGACAAATGCAAAGAAAGAGCAATATAATTTAACCTATATTAACTGTAGAGGTTTCCTTTAGTTCATACTGGAATTTCCATACTGGAAAAGTATGGGCTAATAAATGAAATCAGCACCAACTCATTAAAGACAAATCACATTTATTATGACACAGATGATGGTAAATGCTGAGTTGTTCAAATCTCAGAGGGCAGCTTGAAACAACTGTCATTACCCCATTTTTGCAATGTATATGTTTCGAGATGCAGGCTTTGAATTCTATAGTAATAAGACCACTGAGTCTCAAGAAGTTTTTATAAACCTAAATTAAACATTTATAAGATAGATTGTAAACACATTCATACATCTGCAAAATTACTACTGTAATAACTACAAAAATTACCTACTTAATCTAACTCTCAATTACATCCCCGGTAAGGCAACAGTAAATCTTATAGATTTAGATTTAAAGAGACACCTGGCAGAGCACACCCTGGACAGTCACATTCAAAATGTGTTTTTTCATTTCTGGGCCCTTGCCAACAGACTTGAGGTTTACAGGCTGGAGGCTTTTTACACTTGTTACATCTTAAAATGCCTCTACATTACACACAATTTCCTTTCTCCTTTATATATGTCTTTCAATTTGAATGTAAATTTTCCATTGTATCACTAGGCTTTTAACTTTATCTCTTCTAACAATAACAAAAAAAATCACATTGCTTGGCATCTTCTAGCTACGTGTAACATTTCACCCGCAGCCTTGAAAGGTTTCTTCTAACAAATGCAAATTTACACTTTACCTTCTACCTTCCTTACATTTAAACAATTACCATCTCAAAGCTACTATACAAAGCACCCAGACTAGCTGGCTTTATTCCAATTCAGACACACACATAGACACAGATCCCACTTGAACTCTAGTTTAAAATAATAATTTCCAATAACATTATAAACATTATGACACTTCATGACACATTCAAGTTCTTTGATAAAGTAATGGAAAGGGCTAATGAGGGCATGCGACTTATCTGTATTAGGATTTTCAAAAGGCGTTCGACGAAGTGCAACATAAATAGACCTGTTAGTCAAGGGGCAGAAAGCAGAATCATGGTCAACAGGTGAAGGCAATATAAACCAAATGATGCAGGAACAGATAGATGTAATTTAAACCTTTGAAGAAAGTGGCAGGGCAAGTTAAGAAGGGTGTTTAAAAAAGCATTTGGTATTTTTTGGCTTCATTAATAGAGGCAGTGAGCGCTCCATGTAAATTTCCTTAGGACCGGTCCGTTCCAGATCTCATGACAGTGATTTCCAAATACAGGCAGGAGGGTGGCTGGTAACATGGCAGGAGCAGGCATCAGAAGGGGAGCCCAATGTCTTCCCACCACCGTGGAATTTTACAAGCAAAGGGACCTCAGTGGCACGGAAAATTATCTTGTTATCCTTACAACCTACTCCCTGTAACTTCATCGTGCATGATACTGTATAAATATGTTTAATGTGCATACATTAAAGCTGATCAAGTTATGCTTATTCCATTAGATACAAATGCTGAATTTAAAGAAAACAACAGCAGAAAACACTGGAAAAACTCAGCAGGTCTAACAGCATCTGTGGAGAGAGAAACAGAATTTGCGTTTCGAATCTGTATGACCCTTCTTCAGAGTGGTCACATGGAATTGAAACATTAACTCTGTTTCTCTCTCTCCATAGATGTTGCTAGGCCTGCTGAGTTTTTCCAGCATTTTGTTTTTTGTTTCAGATTACCAGCATCCACAGTATTTTGCTTTTATCTTGCTGAAATTAAAGACTTGGTTCATAAAATAAAATCCTTGAACCTGGAATCTGACAATGCATTGCAAACTTGAAAGGCTGAAACCTTACAAATTGCAGATTTGCTCTCAGTATAATGTAGGTATCATCAGCTCCCTTAAATGGGTTCAGTGTCACATAGGGCTGGTTGGGAAGAAAGAAGCAAATTGTATAAGTCACTTGCCAGTAATTAAGAACAATATCACGCTTGGCGAACAGAGTTTTGCTTCGAAAATTGTCTTTAAAAACAAGTTCTTAAATAAAATGTATTAATATAACATTCTTACCCTATTTTAGGCATTTTCATTTCTAATAAGTTCTTCTTTCAGAATTCTGTTGATCAATGAAATCCCTATTCGACGATGGCTTATTTAACAGAAATCTAAAGTTACATGACTATCCAAGTCATATCCCAATATTTAACAGGTATAAAGCAGACAATATAAATTAAAATTTTAATGTGCCATCACAACAGAATAATTTACTAGTTTATTCCTGCAGAACATTTAGACATCCTACATGTTCAAATGTATTCATCAAAAGCAAATTACCAAAATAACCAAACTGCTCAACAAAGCTGTCACTTATTATGCACTTTCATTTATGGCAGGCACACTTAATCACAATGTACAAAACATACGTATCAGACCATCAACTTTGAGCTAGACAATGCAAAACTGCTCTCGTTGCCACCAAAACCTTCCATTCATAACGCAATAACAGGTATTAAATAATAGTTTCCAATTCTGTATAATGAACAGTAACTATTAGAATATATGGGTCAGAATTTAATGTTTGTGCCAGGAGCCCCACTTCGCCTTCACCTGTATGAAGTGCCCATCAAGTGGCCAGATCAGGCCTTCCCTGGATTAAGGGCCCTTGGGGAAGGATATCACACCCCCAAGAGGTGCCGACCAGAGGCCAGTAGCTCTCCACTGCCGTCAGTGCCACCGGGAGTTGTGGTAGTTGCCAGCAATCATCCACCAGTGTCCTAGGATTAATGAGGAACCCCAGATCAAAGCTGAGTGAGGGCAGGATGGGGGTTGGAGGCAAGGGCAGGGACTGTCACTTTCACTCCTTCCCAATGCTGGGTTCCTCAATCAGGCTGCCTTTAACTGATCATTTCAGGGCCTCAATTAGCATCCAGGGAGTGGGGTGGAGGCAGCCCACAAGCCTTCCCACCCCTGAACGTAATCGAACAGAAGCAGGAAGGCAGCAGGATCCCTACCCCACAATCAAACTTGCTGTCTGGTTGGTGGTGGGGTGGGCATTAAATTCCACCCTTAGACTTTAAATGTGTTGTTGGAAGATAGATTTTGTAAATTACAATATGCCCACATTGAAAACCTTTAAAGATTGCAGTAACAGAAACACTAATTGTGGTTTCACATAAAACACTAAGTTATTTCATTTTACTAAGTTAGGGCCCATACTGGCTTAGCAGAACATAATGACTGCACTACGAAGCCTTTTGAATTGTTTACAGATTTGATGGAGACCTGCTTCTTAAGCAGTTCTTCCCCAGGTCAGTGATATATAACACACAAATCATTTGATAGATTGTACTGTCTTGTGCTCACCTAACTAAATCAGCACAATCTGGTGATTCAGCGCTTCTCTGGGAGTCAGCCAGGTGTCAGCTATCACTGATCATAATGATTAGAGCATATATGGACATCACGCTGTCACTTGAAGCTAAATTATGGCACACCACTATATTGATTAACCTTGCACAGTTCAAAAGGTATGATCCTCAAATCAAAGAGTGATTTTTTCTTAATGAAACAAACTATGTAAGCAACAGGACAGATATCCCTTATTACAGGTAATGTTTTGTTTCAAAAATAAAGTTAAAATTTGCACATGTAGCTGGAAGTTGATCCAACATTGTTTTCAAACCTCAACAGATTCAAGCTCACCATTCATATTCACTTCCAATGGGATCAGATAAGTTGTTAGGTGACTAGCCACTGGAGTTGGTGATTTTTGCTGTTTGTGTGTCAATAATTAGATTTCAGCTTTCCCCAACTTCTTGAAATCATTTCATATATGTTTTAGATATCAGTGTCCTGCTTAAATTCTTACCCCTGACTGCCCTTATTCCTTAAGCGAGGGAGCATGGATAATGGATGAGGAACAAAAGGAGAAATATTAAAGATACCTCAGGATAAGGTTTATTATTATAGTGGCATTTCCATGCTCAGCATCAGTCTCAAAAGCAGAGAGGTCGGCAGGGGAAGAAATACTTAAAGAATTGATAGTATTTTGTAAATCTATTGGAATTTTTTGAGGATACAACTGAATAACTAGATTGGAGCTATTAAATGGAAATAATAGTACAAGTTTCCTAGTGCCAGCAGGCATCAAAAAAACATGAGACATGTGATGAAATGCAAAATTCAAAGCAAGTGTCTAGCACATGGCATGATTAAAAACCCGCAACCTGCAATATAGCAGAGCAACATTCCTCAATTTTCTGGTATCCTATTATGTGTATTCTGTACTAGAGACTTTAAATTAAGGCAAAGGCCAAATAAGCTATCAAAAATAGCTGCTAAACCATAGGGAGCCGATTGTAGTGATACAATCACCATGTTCTGTTAAGTCTTCAAGTTAAGTTTTCTTTCCTGAAAAGCGTATCTCCCATGAAATTATCAAATTTTGTGATCACATCAGCTACCGAGACTGGGTGAGCCACGTGGAGGTAACTGATAGAATGAACTTGCTTTTATATATCAGGTTCTCCCAAGGCATTTCACAGCATTTTTTTTAAATGAACAACCATTGTTTTGTAGCATCATGGTCAGCAGACACAAAGGAAAAAAATATATAAACATCAAACCCCTAGAATGTAACACTCCTTGCACTGTATAAACATTCCAGCCAAACCAACAAATGATAGCAGATGAGCAGTCTGCACCAGTCATCTACGCACAAAGTCAGAGCTATTTTCACTCCTCATCTCTAACACAGTTGCCTGCTCAAAACACAATGGCCAGCAACTTGCCTATGTTGGGTGGGCAGGAGTGGGCGTGGAGCCGATGGGGGCCCGCACTGCCATTTTACAATTAAGGCCTGCCCAGCATTACTGCACTACCTGTACAGAAGGGGACGGAGCTGCTTTAGGGAGATTAAGTACATCATAAAAGCTTTTAAATAATAAAGTTAAAACTTATTTAAACATGTCCTCCCATGTGACAGTGTCACGAGCTGGGACATGTTTGTGAATTGTACAAAAATTAATAATTTTATAAAACCTCCAGGAGACCTTATCTGCCTGTGGATGAGGTTTACTGAAAAATGGGAAGGCCGCTCTGGGCTCTCCGCCAACCTTAAAGGTCAGACGGGCAGCGTTGCTAACTACTTTAATTGGTTTTTTAATGGCCTTAACAGGCCATTGACAGTTTGGCGGGCACACAGCCGCCTCCGGCATGCGTCTGCCAAACGAAATCTCTAAATGACACACGGTGACGTCGGGGCACACGCCCAACATCACTGCGTGTCATTTTGCACGTTGGCATATTGGGCCCACCCACGCACTCCAACGGCAATATTTTGGCCAATGACTTGATTTTGTTGGGATGATCCTGTGCTATCGCCTACAAAACCGATTCAATCTCTGCATGCATACTTCATTTTGGGACATCAATACTACCAGTTTTCAGCCAGCCAAACTCTGCAAAAGGGTTCCTCATTAGACTTTGATTCTGGACTCATGTGAATCTATAACTCTTACTTTTATCGTGATTTCTACCCTGAACACCTTTCTTCCCCTTATCCCTCTTTTATTGTACGAATGTGAAAAGGGGCAGATGTTGCAAAATGCCTTTCCCACTTTTTGTGCATGTGTGTAAAATAAACCAATGCTCTTACTTTACCTTCTTTTGAGTTTGTTGTGGGGTTATAAATAGAGGATTGGATCACTCCAAACCAAAGGGTTGGGGAGCATACGCCACCACTTATAAATGGTGGGGGGGGGGGAAATCAAAAGTACCTTTCTGTTTGTGGACAGGTAGTGAGAGGAGAAATCAGGTCTGTTTAAATTAATTCACCCTCCTGTCCATAGCAGTAGGCAAAAGATAGCCAATTTCCACACAGCAAAGGTTCACCTAACAGCAATGGGACATAGCATTCAAAGCAATCCATCAAATGCAGATAACTTGCTCAGTAATAACAAAGTATTTAACCTAGAAAAACAGTCAAAATTCAGAGCTACAGGAAAACAGTCAATAAGTCTAACCTTAAAAATCACAGAATTGTTATGGTGTAGGAGGCCACCATTTGGCCCATCTTGTCTGTACCGGCTCTCTAAGCATTTTAACTTAGTATCAATCCTGCCTTTTTCCCGTAACCCTGCACATTGTTTCTACTTAAATAATCATCCAATGCCCTTTTGAATGCCTCAATTGAACCTGCGTCCACCACACTTCCAGGAATTGCATTCCAAACCCTAACTACTAGCTGTGTGAAAAAGTTTTTTCTCACCTCACGTTTGCTTTTTTTGCAAAACGCTTTAAAACTGTGCCATCTGGTTCTCGAGCTGCTTATGAGCGGGAACAGTTTCTCCCTGTCTACTGTCCAGATCCCTCATGGTTTTGAAAACTTCTACACAATCTCCTCTTAGCCTTCTCCTCTCCAAGGAAAACAATCCCAACTTCTCCAATCTTTCCTCATAACTGAAGTGTCTCATCCCTACAACCATTCTTGTAAACCTCTTCTGCACTCTCTCCAATGCATTTGCATCCTTCCTATAGCGTGGCACCGAGAACTGTACACAATACTCCAGCTGAGGTCTGACCAGATAAGTTCATCATAACCTCACTGCTGTAGTACTCTATGCCCCTTTTAATGAAGCCTAGAACACTATGCTTTAGAAACAGCTCTCTTTACCTGTCCTGCCACCTTTAATGCCTTATGCACATTCATACGTCCAGGTTTCTCTGCTCCTGCACACTTTTCAGAATAGTATCCTTTCTTTTTACTGTCTCTCCCTGTTCTTTGTAACAAAGAGTATCACCTCACACTTCTCCACATTGAACTTCATCTGTCACCTATCCGCCCTTTCCACCAATGTGTCAATGTCCTTTTGAAGTTCTACACTGCCCTTCTCAGTTTACAATTCTCCCAGGTTTTGTGTCGTCCACAAATTTTGAAAATTTCCCCTGTACACCAAGACCTAGATCATTTATAAAAATATCAGGAAAAGCAAGGGTCCCAACCCCTGGGGAGCTCCAGTACAAATCTTCTTCCAGCTCAAAAAATGCCCTTTAACCATTACTCTGTTTCCTATGCCTCCGCCAATTTTGTGTCCATGTTGCTACTGTCTTTTTATTCCATGACCTATAACTTTCCTCAAGTCTGTTGCGTTCCACTGTGTCAAACGTCTTTTGGAAGACGTCAACGGCCTTGCCCTCATCAACTATCTCTGATACCTCTTCAAACAACTCCAACAAGTCAGTTAGACACGATTTTCCTTTAATAAATCCATGCTGACTCTTCCAAATCAATCCACATTTTTCCATGTGGCTATTAATTTTATCCCGAATATTTGTTTCTATAAGATTCCCCACCACCGAAGTTAAACTGACTGGTCTGTAATGGCAGGGCAGATCTTTACAACCATTTTTGGATCAGGGCATAATGTTTGCAATTGTCCAGTCCTCTGGCACCTCTCCCGAATCCAGAGAACATTGAAAGATTATTGTCAGTGCCTCTGCAATTTTCACTCTCACTTTCTTCAATATTCATTCGGTCCCAGTGCCTTATCAACTGTAAGTACTGATGGCTTATCCAATACTTGTCCTTGTCAATTTTAAACCTTTTGAGTGTCCGAGTTTCCTCCTCTGTCACCATGGCCTAGGCAGCATCTGCCTCGTAGGTAAGGACAGGTGTAAAGTATTCATTTAACAGCTCAGCCATGCCTCTTGCCTCTATGTGCAAATCCCCTTTTTGGTCCCTAATCAGCCCTACTCCTCCTTTCGCCACTCTATTATTGATGTGCTTATGGAATATTTTGGTATTTCCTTTTAAGTTAACTGCCAATCTTTTTTCATAATTCCTCTTTGCTTCTTGTATTTGCTTTTTCACATCCCTTCTGAACCTTCCGTATTCAGCTTGATTCTCAATTGTATTTGCTACCTGACACCTGTTGTAAGCACATTTTTTCTTCTTTAATTTAATTTCTATCTCTTTTGTCATCCAGGGAGCTCTGGATTTGTTTGCCCTACCCTTACCCTTTTGAGGGAACATACCTTGACTGTACCCAAACCATCTCCTCTTTGAAGGTAGCTGATTGTTCAACTGCTGTTTTCTCCGCCAACCTTTGGTGCCAGTCTATTGAGTCCAGCTCCGTTCTTGCCCCATTGTGCCGCTCTGTGCCAGTTAATTCTTACTTTGGATTGACCAATGTCATTTTCCACCAGCATCCTAAACTTTATGATACAATGCTCCCTGACTGTCTGCTAAATGTTCCCTGACTGTCACTTCATCTACTTGGCCCACCTCATTCCCAAGAATCAGGTCTAACAGTACCTCCTTTCTTGTTGGACTGGACACATACTGCTATAGGAAATTCTCCTGAGCACAATCTAGGAATGCTTGTCCCTCACTGCCCTTTACACTTCCACTATCCCAATCTATATATGTGTAATTAAAGTCCCCCATTATAACTACTCTACAATATTTACACCTCTCTGTAATTTCCTTGCAGATTTGTTCCTCTATATTCTTCCCACTAGCTGGTGGTCTATATATTACACCGAACAATGTAACTGCACCTTTCTTATTCCTTAGCTCTAGCAAAATCAATTCTGTTTTTGAATCCCCCGACACATCCTCTTTCTCTAGTACTGCAATACTCTCCTTTACCAAAAACTTCACCCCTCCTCCTTTTTACCCCCCTTTCCTATCTTTTCTGAACACCTTGTAACCAGGAATATTCAACACCCAGATTTGCCCTTCCTTAAGCCAGGTATCCATTATCGCCGCAACATCAAAATCCCAACTTTGTAAACCTCCAATTTTATTAACTATACTCTGTGCATTAACATACACGCAGTGTAACCCTGATTTAGGCTTCATTACTTGCTCCCTTATTCAGACTCTACTACATAAGAACATAGAACATAAGAACTAGGTGCAGGAGTAGGCAATTCAGCCCCTCGAGCCTACCCCGCCATTCATTACGATCATGGCTGATCTCATTTCAGCCTCAACTCCAATTTCCCACCCTCTCCCCATAAACTTTCAACCCATTACTAAATAAAACTCTGTCTATCTCCTCCTTAAATTTATTCAGTGTCCCGGCATCCACTGCACTCTGAGGTAGTGAATTCCACAGATCCTATGAGAAAAGTAATTCCTCCTCATCTCTGATTTAAATCTACCGCTCCTTAGCCTAAAACTATGGCCTCTCATTCTAGAATGCCCCAGAAGGGGAAACATCCGCTCCACGTCTACTTTGTCTATCCCCTTTAGCATTCTTTATACCTCAATTAGATCTCCTCTCATCCTTCTAAACTCTAACGAGTATAGGCCTAAACTGCTCAATCTCTCCTCATGAGACAAGCCCCACATCTCTGCAATCAATCTAGTGAACCTCCTCTGAGCTGCCTCCACTACAACTACATCCTTCCTCAAGTAAGTGAACCAAAACTGTGCACAGTACTCCAGGTGCAGTATCACCAATGCCTTGTACAGTTGCAACAACACTTCCCTATTTTTATACTCTATTCCTTGAGCAATAAATGCCAAAATTCCATTTGCCTTCCTTATTACCTGCTGTACCTGCATACTAGCTTTCAGCAATTCATGCACGAGGACACCCAGATCCCTCTGCACTGAAGCAATAGTAAGTAATGCTAACTTACATTCTCTATTTTATTGCTATCTGCCTCTTCCAGCATTCCTTGCATCCTGGTATTTATTTCTAATATTCTCTCCTGGTTCCCACACCCCCACTGAGTTAGTTTACACCCTCCAAAACAGCAATAACAAAATGACCCGCAAGGAACACAGTACTGGCTCAAACAGAAACAGAAATACCTGGAAAAACTCAGCAAGTCTGGCAGCATCGGCGGAGAGGAGTACAGTTGACGTTTCAAGTCCTCATGACCCTTCAACAGATCTGAGTTTTTCCAGGTATTTCTGTTTCTGTTTTGGATTTCCAGCATCCACAGTGTTTTGTTTTTATCAGTACTGGCTCTGTTCAGATGCAACCCATCCGGCTTGTACAGGTGTCATCTCCCCCATCTAAAGCCCTCCCTTCTGCGCCATCTTTCTAGCCACACACTCATCTGTCTTATCTTCCTTTTTCTGTACGCATTTGCACATGGCACTGGGAGTAATCGAAAGGTCACTAGTTTAGAGGTCCTGTTTGCTGATTTTCTATCTAGCTCCCTAAATTCCGATTGTAGGACCACATCCCCCTTCCTGCCTATGTCGTAAGTACGCATGCGGACTATGACCTCTGGCTGTTGGCCCTCCCCTTCAACAATATCCTGCAGCCGTTCTTTAACATCCTTGACCCTAGCACCAGGGAGATAGCATACCATCCTGGAGTCACGCTGACAGCCGCAGAAGCGCCCGTCTGTTCCCCTACCCCTATCAGTTCTATCCTTCCACTCTTTTCCTCCCCTCCTGTACAGCTGGCCCACCCGTGCTGCCATTGGCTCTTGCTGCACTTCTCCAAGGATCCATTGCCCTCGTTGATATCCAGAATGGTTAGTGAGTGGGACCTCTGGGGACTCCTGCAACTATCTGCCTTTTTCCCTTGGATTGCCTGCGGTCACCCATTCCCTATCTGCCTGCTTGCCCCTAACTTGCGGTGTGACCATCTCTCTGAGTGTGCTATCTACATAGTTCTCTGCCTCACGGATGCACCTCAGTGACCCCAGCCACTGCTCAAGTTCTGAAACGCGGAACTCAAGCTTGGGCAGCCGATGACATTTCCTGCACATGGGCTCGTCTGGGTCACGAGGAGTGTCCACGACTCCCCATATGCCACAGGACAGCCATTCTGCTTGGCTGAGCGGTCCTGCCATGAATTAACCTTAAACTCTTAAACCACATATTTAGTTAAACTTTAGTATGTTTACTTGCTTCTTACTTTAACCTTATTCTTCTACTATTAGCCATAAACTGGAGATTAGTAGAAAGAAGAACTTCTTTGCCCTTACTCACAAATTAGCTCCCTCTCCTGTGCTTATAAATTCTTAATTTCCCTGTGCTCGTTCAGAAATTTACATTTCTGTATTCGTGCTCTTTCCAATCTCCCGACCATCTCTCCACTCACGCTTTTGCCTCCCACACCCTCGCCAAGTACAGAATTATTTTAGGTGACCCTACTTAATAAACCTTACCAAAAGTACACTTCCTACTTTATTCTAAACCTTGAATAGAATAAACCTTAAACACTTACTAGATACTCACCAAACAGCTAGCTTCTTCTCCAACCAAATTGCTTCTTTCCTGTGATGTCACAATTTGTTTTTTAATGAACTAGTTTCAAGTCAAAAATGGGAATTTTGCTGTTGAAAAGAGCCAGTTATGAAGCTGGGACATCTATAACTGCAATAAAAAGGATATATAATGAACAGCAAACCTTTAGCCTTTGTTAAAGATGTAGGTTTTAAGTCCTGTCTTAAAGGAGGAGCAAAAGGTGGAGCTAAAGAGAATTCGGCAACTTAAATACAACTGCTAATCGCAAGGTGAGTGCAGTACAAGGTGTACAAGAGATTGAAAATTGAGGAGCATGGACTTCTTAGTGGTGTTGATGTAATATCACTTAAGAGTGACGTCCCATCAAGTAGTACAACATGCAGATGAGTCAGGTACCTGGATGTCATCATGTGACCAAAAGCCACAGCTCCCTGCACTAAGTACCCTAGATAGCAAGATACATCTCGATGAAAGCAAAATACAGCAGGTGCTCGAAATCTGAAATAAAAAACAGCTGCAAAATCTCAACAGGTCTGGCAGCATCTATGGGGAGAGAAACAGAGTTAACATTTCAAGTCAGAGCTAAAGTGTCTAGAGATTAGTTCTATTGCTTATACTGATTTAGCTCAAAATAAACCCCACCGGAGATCCCCCATGCAAACAGAATCTACGTACCTCATTTGTGTTACATACAGATAGTACAAGGATATCACTACATGGTGTACAGCGGTTATTGTTCTCTTTGAAGTGAAAAAGCAGAATGCACGTTTGAAGACCAAGTGGAGGAATAACAGACAAGCTTAAAAAGCACTTCAGAAACACCCATAGTATAGAAAACAGGCAAAAAACAAGCACTGAAAACAGAAGAAACAAAGCTTACTTACTTCACAAACTGTGAGTACCTTCAGGCTGGGCAAGTCTGGACAGGCAGCCAACTGCCTCAGAATCATGCTACTTAAAGTAAAGGGAATTGGAACAGAGCTGAGGATACAAAGTTAATTACAAAACAAAAAATAGAAAAGGCACACTAAATACAGTGCTGCAGACCAGCAAGGAGTGCAGAAAGTAAATTTATAAGGCAAGAGAAAAAGCAAGAAGCAGAGAGTACAACTGGAGCTCTTGTTGGAGACACATAAAATATTCCTGCATCTCAATGGTGTCTGAAAAGGCAAAGGAACAGAAGAACCTTCCTGCATTCCAAAGGTGTCTGAAAACAACTAAAGAACAGCAGAAAAATGGATACCAAACCCCCCGGCATTAACTGGAAGGCCACTGATGTCCTAACCAAATTCAAAAATTTTAAACAAAGAATGCGGCTATGCTTCATAGACCAAGCTGCATTGAAAATACTGATAGCAATTGGAACATGGGGTTACAGAGTCAATACATCTGGTTTATCTGAAGAGGACTAGAAGGATCCCACAAAGGTATAGAAAACGCCAGAGAATCAGCTTCTGCTAAGAGTAAATTTTAGAATTCATTGGCTAGAATTGATGTCCCACAGGCAACAGTCATAGCAATCAACAGACCAATTTGTCAGCAAATACCGTAGCAAGGCCAACAAGTGTGACTTTTCAGAGGCCAAATTGTCACAGCAAATAACAGAGTTAATGATTGCCTCAGCTCCTATCAAAGCATTCCAGAAGACCCCTTGGGAAAAATGTCACAGCATTGATGTGCTGCTAGAAGATAGCAGGAAGTACAAAGCCATTGTAGCCAAATAACAGCATCAGCAAGCACTAGGTGAAGATAACAGTACTGGCATGATAGGAGGCCACAAAAGGCAAGCAAATTCTGTAGCAAATGCGATTTGTCATACCTGTTAAGGCACAACGAATGGTAAATGCCGAGCTGCTCAAATTCCAGAGGGAAACTTGAAACAGCTGTCACAACTGTTTTGCAATTTTGTATTTTATTTTGAGATGCGTACTTTTAATTCAGTAGTAAGGAGTCCATTGAGACTTTGAGGTCTTTAGAAAATTAAATTAAACATTTATTAATAAAATAAACGATGTTAAGCACATACATAGGTCATCATATTACTATGGTAACTCCTAGCTTCCCTAATTAATCTGACTCCCAGGTACACCTCTGTTAAGGCAACAGTAAACAAAATATAAGTAAACAGACCCAGGCAAAGCACACAATACCCTGGACAATGATATTCAAAGTGAGTTCTCTTAGCTACGGTTCCTGTAGACAGTAACTTGATGCACATAGGTTGGAGGCATGTCACACGTGTTAGATTTTAGAATATCTTCTCCTTTCACGTAACCTCAACTCCTTTATACATGTTTTACCCTTTTTAATTTAAATTCCATTTTTCCAATATTTCTTTGCAACTTTACTTTTCTAATAATGTGTACTGTAAAGATTTATACTATCAGGTACCTTTGGGAAAAACAGACACTGTTTGGCTTAGCCTGATGGTTAGGTGTAACATCTCATCATCTCTTTGAAATTAAAACTATTCTGGTTTACCTAGAAATGCAAATGTTCCTCACACCTCACATTCTAAAACTTCAACCATGTTTATGCATTTAGCATTTCGAACATAACTTTGGTTTTGATGACTCAAAAGTTCCATACCATCTGTCTTTAATTCAATTAAATCCCACACAAACACACCTACACAGAAACTAATCCAAGCACCACTAATAATCTACCTTTACAATAAATCACAATATTATGCAAATTATTATATTTTCATGACACACACGCACAAAGCTGCCCTGCATTTCAAGATCTGTGCAAGTCACGTGATGTTAAAGGACACTGGGTGCAACTTATCATGCTGCTGCGCCCGTCTTCTGTTTATTTGTGTCCTATTGTATCCTCTGGCTGCATCGAAAGGATGTTTCCTCTTGTGTGTGAATCCAGAACTAGGGGGGCACTGTTTCAAAATTAGGGGTCACGCTTTTAGGGCAGAGATGAGGAGAATTTTTTTCTGAAGGTTGTGCGACTTTGGAATCCTCTGCCTCAGAAGGTGATGGAGATGGGGCCATTGAATATTTCTAAGGTACAGGTGGATTGATTCCCTTGCCTAACAAGAATCTAAGGTTACTGCGGTTAGATGGCAATGTGAAAATCGAAACACAAGAGGATCAGCCATGATCTTATTGAATGGCGGAGCAGGCTTGAGGGGCCGAACAGTCTACCCCGTTCCTATTTCTTATGTTCTTTATGTTCTAAATCCTGAGGAACATGGGCCTGAGCCATTGGAAATCAATGGTACAACCCACACATGCTAAATTGATTGCATAAATGGGGTCACCTATCAATGCATCGGTACCCTAACAGTGCAACGCAGCTACAGCAATTCAGCCTGGAAACCACTATTTTACCAGCTAGCCATGAGTGGACCAGCTGTGGCAGGACGTCCAGCATGTACAGATCTCAACATTGTGAAGATCCACTAGATCACCAAGATACCAATGGTAGAAGAGAAAAAGAACACTAACATTGAGCGCCAGGAGCTACAAGAATTGTACCCGAACAGGTTCAACACCATAGGAAGTTTCAAAGATGATGCTGTACTGTACCTCAGAGAAGGCGCAATTCCGTCAACCAACCCTCCCAGGAAGTACAGCGTTCACATACACAAAAATCTCAAATGTAAGCTGGATGACATGGCATTATCCACCATGTGCATCACCACACAGACTAGAGTAGTTCAATGGGGTGCCTTCTAAAGGAGGATGTTGCAATCAGGGTACATCTAGACCTGAGACGTCTAAAACTCTCCCTAAAGAGATGTGCACAAGATTCCAACACCGGAGGAACTTAATACTAGGTTCACAGGAGCTAAGTTCTTCTCCAAGCTGTATACAAAACTTGGGTATTGCTTGGTCCACTTAGAAAAGGAATCTCAGGAGTCATTACCTTCAGAACACCATTTGGAAGATATTGTTTCCAGAGACAGCCTTTCGGCTCATCTGCCAGTCAAGATCTGTTCCAGTAGCATATAGACAGAATCACAGTATACGTGCATAGATTAATATGCATTGCTGATGATTTTGCCCATTAGCATTATCAAAGAAGAGCATGATCAAAATCTTCACTCTCAGATGACAGTAGCTCACTGTGACGGACTTGTCTTCAACAGCAGGAAGTGCCAAGTGAATGTGAGTCAGATAAATTTCTTTGGCTCTATCTATTCAGGTTGTGGAATCAATCCTGATCTAGGCAAGGTCGAAGATGTCAGGCATATGCCTAGCTCACAGGACAAGAGACTACAGAGATGCCTTGGATTTTCAACTTCTTGGCACCATTCCAAACTTTTCCAACAAAGCATCGTCATTGAAAGAGCTACTAAAGAAACACATACCATCTGTGGGGCAGGAGGAGTACCAACATATGTTCGAGTCTCTCAAACAATTATTGTCAGCAGATACCTGCACCCTATATTACTACGACCCAAAGAAGGTGACAATCCTGGAAGTCGACGCCTCGCAAAAAGTATTAGGACCGTGCAAGGTGCATCATGCAAGGTGGCAAACCGGTTGCAATCGAATCGAAAAGCCTATCTCAAGCACAATCCAATTACTCCAACACAGAACATGAGACACTCACTCTGGCATTTGGGATCTCAAGATTCCACACTTACCTGTTCAATAAGCAGTTCACTCTTGTAACCAATCACAAGCTGCTGGAGATGATCTGGCACAAACCAATGGCACCACCTCAACTTCAACGAATCCTCGCAAAAGTACAGGCATATGACTTCGGCAGCTGCTGCAAACCTGGTACCAAAATGGTCACGCTGAGCTGATTACCAAATCTGATCAAGAATACAAACATTTCATTGGATCTACAAGTAGACAGCGTGGACATTGAGGTAAAAATGTGCTCAAAGTCGATTCACTGCATTTTGGTCAGCACAAGTGCAATCAACTTCAATCAGAAACAGCCAACGACCCGCAACTGAAGGCACTGTAGAAAGCTATCATAGGAGGATGGCCCGACACGATAAGTGATGTTTCTGACCGTCCAGGGATGAACTCTGTATATTAAGGGGCATAATTTTCAAAGGGAAAAAGTACATCAGCCTGAAACGCACCAATATATTGTCACAACTACACCAAGGATATATGGACATATAGCAGACGAGAAGACTGGCATGTGATACGGTCTATTGGCCAAGGATTAATAGTGACATTGAGAAGTTAGTGAGGATGTGCGGTGCATGCCAGAACCACCAGCCAGGGCAATGTAAAGAACCTTTACGCCCTCACGAAGTTCTATCAGTTTCTTGATCCAAAATTACCAATCTATTTACAGTAAATAGAGACAACTTTATATGAGTCACCGATTACTTCTCCAAATTTCCAATAGTCAGACAGGCAAGTGCATCCGTGGCGCACACACTGGATGCAATATTCAGACTGTTCAGTGCACCTAATGAAATCATTTTAGACAATAGACACAGTATACAGGCATACCTTTCAGTGGCATGTGTGCCAAATGGGGCGTGAACCATGCAACATCCTCACCACACTACCCCCAGTCTAACAGCCTCGACAAGCAGATGGTTCACATTGTCCAATCAATTATCCTGAAGTTTAGAACAACAAGAATTTTGTGCAGCCATGTTGCACCTCCAAGCTTGCAAGCTCTTGATGTGGATTTACCAATGCCAGTATAAATCATGTTTGGAAGGCAAGTGAGAATGATCCTGCCAAGCCATCACTTATCCAAATTCTCCAAGAAGCAGGACGCATTTCTTGAAAAACAAGATGAAGATGATGCATGGCCAGCATGCATGTGCAGAGCAACCTCAGCTACACATAGAACAATAGGTCAGAGTCACACACCCCACGATGGGAACACAATTACCTGCAGAGGTATCCAAAATATGCAGTAAGCAACGATCTTATGAAGCCACAACATGCGACGGAGCAACAGTGAGGAGGAACAAAAGCCAGCTAAGAGAAACGCACAGCATGCCATTTGTGCATAGAAAACATGAAAGAATATACCCATATGACAATGGGATGGAGCATCAAGAAATCAAGACTAACACACCGACAACACTCCTGCGAATCAAGAACAGTAAAGGGTGAAGCCCACATCTCCAGAAGATTGCACCGTAACAAGATCCGGAAGAGGTGTCAAACCACCAAAACAACATATGGACTCCTAGCTTCCAAACTCATAAATTTTAGTCATTATTTCTGTACTCGTAAAGTTTACAATCCCTATTTCTGTATAACTAAGTTTGCCATTACTGTGTCTATGTGTCTCATTTGTAATGTATGAGATTTATCTCTGGGGGGAATAAAAGGGGATGTTGTAATATTACTTTAAGAATGATGTCCCTTTAAGAAGCTCAACATGCAGATGAGCCAGGTACCTGATGTCTTCATGTGACCAGAAGCCACGATCTCTCTCTGCACTGTTAAACCCTAAACAACAGAATGTGTCTAGAGATTTTTCTAATGCTTGTACTGATTTAGCTGTAAACAAAACCCACCAGAGATCCCCAAGCAAACAGAATCCAAGTACATCATTTGTGTTACATATAGATAACACAGGGATATCACTTCAGTAGGGCTGGAGATGATTACAGAGACAGGAAGCAGAAAGGCCATGGATGTGCTTGAATATGAGGACAAAAATAGTAAAATCAAGCAATCGTGGCCCAGTAGCCAATGTAGATGAGAAAGCACAGAGGTGATGAGTGAGCAGGATTTGATGTGAGTTAAAGTACGGGCAATAGAGTTCTGAAAGAGCTCAAATTTATGGAGCACGGAAGATGGGAGGGTTAATCTGGCTAATACGAACAGGCTGCTCAAAGAGAAAACTACAAACTGACAAAATCTAGAAACATCTCAAAGATCTAAATTCTGACAAAGATCAAAGGTAGCTATGTTGTCAGTACAGGATTTTTAGTAGTTTCACAACTGTTAGAGATTTATAATTAGTATTTACTTAAAAAGAAAATTTCTAACAGAAAATCATCAATTTTCAAGTTTTTAACCAATTAGTAAACATGCAAAGATGAATTTATGTAAGGTAAATCATGAGAATAATTTTGTTCCTAGGAACATCAGATCTCTTCTAAAAGAACACAAGTGTCCAGGTTGTTTGCCCAAGCTACTCTTCACTTCATATTGAAACATAAAATATAATGGTTACCGAACGAGTAATCCAGAGGCTTTGACTATTGATTCAAAGTTCAATCCCACCATGGAAGTTTGAGAATTTCAATTCAGTTGTAAAATTCTGAAATTACAGTTGTCATCAGTAAAAGTCACTACAAAGCTATCGTATTGTTCTTAAAAATGAAAGCGGTTCATAAAACCCAGCACATTCTCAGAGATGGGCAGTAAAGTGGCTTTCACATCCTAAGAATGAATAATAAAAATAAATATAATTAACAATTCAAAGAATCATACAGTACAGAAGGTGGCCAATTGGTCCATTGTGCTTGTGCCGGCTCTTTAAAGTGTAATATGATTCGTCCCATTCCCCTGCTCAGTCCCAACAGCCCTGCAAAGTCACTGTGGTGAGAACGTTAGAAAATCCAGAATGGGAAAGTGCATTTGTTCATTCTAGTCAATTCTATTGTTTTCATTTTGTAGGTTCATTATGAATAAATTTTCATCTCAGCCCCAAGCATTACATTGAAAAGTTGTTTGTCTTCATTTTACCTTACAACAAAATGCGGATTTCCCTCTCCCTCAATCTGTAAAAAAATTAGTACATAAAGAATGTTAATCTTCCCAGCATTAGTTTATTTTGATGGAGAAAGAGGTGGATGATGATTATTTTATAATCTTCAAATTTTGAGAGTTACTTAGCACAACATGCCAGATTTTTTGTTGATCCGCTGAAAGGCTTTAAAACTGTTAACAGTCGATAATAGTATGCTTTTACACAAAGGGCTTCATTATTTTTAAAAGAAACAAGCATTTTTTCAAAGTGACACAGCAGTAAACAAAAGCTGAAAAAGTTACAATGAATGTTTGCTCGAGCAGACCGCATTATCTGACCGATCGCATCTGTTCTAATGATGTCATTTTCCACGGATGGTGCTTTCCTCAGCCATGGATTGGTGGACAGAACTCTCAATCATGTCCAGCCCATTTCCCACACTTCTGCTCACACACCCTTTCCCCTCCCTCTCAGAACCACAATAGGGTATCCCTTGTCCTCATTCTCCACCCCACTCGCCTCCATATTCAAAGGATCATCCTTTGCCATTTCTGCCACCACGAAACATTTTATTTCCCATCAGTTCACAACACCTTGGTGCACTCCCAATCACCCCCAACATCTCCTCCCCTTCCCATGGCACATTCCCATGCAAACACAAGAGGAGATTTCATTTAATTTATATCTACTGTGCAAAGGCAGCAATTTCATGCAACTCATTGGGAATGCAAGGTGCCATTGTCATCAAAGAGATGGCAGATTTGTAGGAATCTAATTGGTGGGGTAACCATGGGGCTCTGTGGGCCATCAGCAACAACCGAATTGTATTTAACCACAATCTGTAACCTCATGGCCTGACATATCCTCAACTCTATGACTACCAAGCCAGCGGATCAACCCTGGTTCAATGAAGAGTGCAGGAGGGCATGCAAAGAACAACACCAGGCACACCTAAAATGAAGCATCAACCTGGTAAAACTACAACTCAGGACTACTTGCGTACCAAACAGCATAAACAGCATGCCACAGAAAGAGACAGGCGATCCCACAACCAACGGATCAGATCTAAGCTCCACAGTCCTGCCAAATTCAGTCATAGAAACATGGAAAATAGGAGCAGGCCATTCGGCCCTTTGAGCCTGCTCCGCCATTCATTATGATCATGGCTGATCATCCAACTCAATAGCCTGCTCCTGCTTTCTCCCCATGTCCTTTGATCCCTTTCCCCCCAAAAGCTATATCTAACTCCTTCTTGAAAACATACAATGTTTTGGCCTCAACTACGTTGTGGTAGCAAATTCCACAGGACCACTACTCTCTGGGTGAAGAAATTTCTCCTCATCTCAGTCCTAAATGGTCTCCTCATATCCTCAGACTGTGACCCCCCAACATCGGGAACATCCTTCCTGCATCTACCCTGTCTAGTCCTGTTAGAATTTTATAGGTTTCTATGAGATTCCCCCCTCATTCTTCTGAACTCCAGCGAATATAATCCTAACCAATTCAATCTCTCCTCATATGTCAGTCCCGCCATCCCAGGAATCAGTGTGGTAAACCTTTGCTGCACTCCCTCTATAGCAAGAACATCCTTCCTCAGGTAAGGAGGCCAAAACTGCACATAATATTCCAAGTATCATCTCACCAAGGCCCTGTATAATTGCAACAAGATATCCCTGCTCCTGTACTCGAATCCTCTGGCTATGAAGGTCAACATACCATTTGCCTTCTTTACCGCCTGCTGCACCTGCATGCTTACCTTCAGCGGCTGGTGTACGAGGACACCCAGGTCTCACTGCACATTCCCCTCTTTCAATTTATAGCCATTCAGATAATAATCTGCCTTCCTGTTTTTGCTACCAAAATGGATAACCTTACATTTATCCACATTATACTGCATCTGCCATGCTCAGCTTGTCCAAATCACACTGAAGCATCTCTGCACCGTCCTCACAGCTCACCCTCCCACCCAGCTTTGTCTCATCTGCAAATTTGGAGATATTACATTTAGTTCCCTCAGCTAAATCATTAATATATATTGTGAATAACTGGGGTCCCTGCACCGATCCCTACAGTATCCCACTAGTCACTGCCTGCCAGTCAGAAAAAGACCCATTTATTCCAACTCTGTTTCCAGTCTGGTTTTCTATCAATCTCAATACACTAGCCCCAATCCCATGTGCTTTAATTTTACATGCTAATCTCTTATGTGGGATTTTGTCGAAAACCTCCTGAAAGTCCAAATAAATCATATCCACTGGCTCCCCCACATCAACTCTACTCATTACATCCTTGAAAAATTCCAGTAGATTTGTCAAGCATGATTCCCCTTTCGTAAATCCATACTGACTCTGTCCGATTCTGCCACTGTTTTCCAAGTGCTCAGCTATTAAATCTTTTATAACAGACTCTAGAATTTTCTCCACTACCAACGTTAAGCTGGTCTATAATTCCCTGTTTTCTCTCTACATTCCTTTTTAAAAAGTGGGGTTACATGATCTAAGCTCTAATCTGTAGGAACTGATCCAGAGCTCATAGAATCTCAGAAGATGACCACCAATGCATCCACTTTTTCTAGAGCCACTTCCTTAAATTCTCTGGGATGTAGATTATCAAGCCCTGGGGATTTATCTATCTTCAATCCCATCAATTTCTCCAACACCATTTCCCTACTAGTACTGATTACTTTCAGTTCCTCCTCTCACTAAACCCCATGTTCCCCAACATTTCTGGTATGTTATTTGTGTCCTCCTTTGTGAAGACAGAACCAAAGTATGTATTTAGTTGGTCAGCCATTTCTTTGTTCCCCATTATAAATTCCCCTATTTCTGACTGTAAGGGACCTACATTTGTCTTCAGCAATCTTTTTCTCTTCACATATCAATGCAAACTTTTACAGTCAGTTTTTATGTTCCCCGCAAGCTTACTCTGTACTCTATTTTCCCCTTCTTAATCAATCCCTTGGTCCTCCTTTGCTGAATTCTAAAGTGCTCCCAATCCTCCAGTCTGTTTTTTTTTTCTGGCCAATTTGTATGCCTCTTCCTTGGATCTAATACTATCTCTAATTTCCCTTGTAAAACATGGTTTGGCCACCTTTCCTATTTTACTTTTGTGCTTGACAGGAATAGACAACTATTGCAGTTCACCCATGCGCTCTTTGAATGTTTGCCATTGCTTATCCACCATCATCCCTTTAAGTAACATTTCCCAATCCATCATAGCCAACTCGCGTCTCAAACCATTGTAGTTTCTTTTATTAAGATTTAGGAACCGTGTCTCAGAATCAACTACGTCACTCTTCATCTTGATGAAGAATTCTATCATATTATGGTCACTCATCCCCAAGGGGGCTCGCACAGCTAGATTGCCAATTATTCCTTTCTCATTACACAATACCCAGTCTAGGATGGCTTGTTCTCTGGTTGGTTCCTCAACATATTGGTCCAGAAAACCATCCCATATACACTCCAGGGATTCAACCTCAACCTCTGTGTAGAAATTAATTTGATCATGATTGGTGGTGGACAATGAAACAACTCACTGGAGAAGAAGGCTCCACCAATGTCACCAATGATGGTGGAGCCCAGCACATCAGTGCAAAAGATAATGACAGTGGGACATTCAGTAATGGGAAAGGCATTGAATGTCAAGTTAGATTCTCTCTTGTTGGAGACGGTCACTGCCCGGAACTTATGTGACACTTGTCAGCCCGAGCCCAAATCAGGAGTGTGATGGAGAACTCTCCACTTGCCTGCATAAATGCAGCTCCAACATCACTCAACAAGCTTGACACCATCCAGGACAAAGCAGCCCACTTGATTGGCACCCCATCCACAGACATTCACTCCCTCCACCACTGACGCACAGTGACAGCAGTGCGTACCATCTGCAAGATGCACTGCAGGAACTCATCAAGCCTCCTTAGACAGCACCTTTCAAAACTCACAACCATGACCATCTAGAAGGACAAGGGCAGCAGATGCATGGGAAGACCACAACCTGGAAGTTCCCCTTCAAGCCCCACACCATCCTGACTTGGAAATACCAATGTTCATTCACTGTCACAGAGTCAAAATCATGAAACTCCCTCGCTAACAGCACTGTGAGCATACCTACGCCACATGGACTGCAGAAGTTCAAGAAGGCAGCTCACCACCACCTTCTCAAGGAGAATTAGGGATGGGCAATAAATGCTCACCTAGCCAACAATGCTCACATCCCATGAACGAGTAAAAAAACTCTTCCCTGCCACTAATTGCTGGATGATTTAAGTCTGCACACTTAACTTTTCCAATAAATCCTTGGCCATTGATTTCATTGTTAACAGTATTCTGTTTTATTCATTCGTGGCACATGGGCATCGCTAGCTCGGCCAGCATTTATTGTCCATCCCTTTGAGGTGGTATTAGTGAGCTATCTTCTTGAACCGCTGCAGTCCATGTGGTAAATTACCTATCACGTGTATTACTTAAACAATAGATCACAACCTATCTTATTAAATATGTTGATTGGTTGAGATGAGGTAAAAAGTGGCAGGCAGCTCCTGTGGAGCACAAATACTGGCATAGGCATGTTCCACCTCATGGGCCCATTTCTCTGCTGTAGATACTATGTAAGCAATAAGATACACAGGAACGCAAGATCAGAAGGTGGTTATTCAGTCCTTCCAGCTTGTTCTGCCATTCAAGAAGATCACTGATATGCAGGTTAACTCTAGTTCCCTGCTTTTCCTTCACATCCCTTGATACCCTTGCCTAACAAAAATCTATCAATCTTAGTCTCGAAAATTCAGTCAGAAAACAGTAACTTCAATACTCAACTGGGACTTCACAACTTGCACAACAGATTAAACATGGCAAAGATTTAAAATGCAATGATCCTCTTTGCATTCAGATACAAAGACAAAGGAAGTATATCTCATCAATGTTAAATTGGTCAGACAGCTAACAAAGGCTAGCTGTCTGACCAACTGAAAATTACACAAGTAGGTTATCTGATTAATAGGAAACCATGATAGACCTATCACAAGATAACTAGAGAAATAAGCCTTCATGGAAGTATGAATGGAGAATGGAAAATTTCAAGATGTACGGTTTTCCAATGTGAAGGAATATTGCCAAATCTAGATGGGTTTTAATTTATACAGAATGTTAGTGCATGTGAAATTGGGCTCAACACAATAAGAGGATGTGGCATGGCCAAAAATATACTGCATTTTTATTTTACTAGTGTGTCTGACTCAGCCATAAAGTACAGTTAACATCTGCATTATTTATTTAGTTCAAGAACATTGATGGAATCCAGTAAAGTCACTGCATCATCATATCCTATATGGGCAAGACATTCTTACTGAACTCTTAATGTCTTCCACTATTCTACTTACACATATGTTACAACTTAAATAATAATGCAATATAGATCTCAATGGACATATATTTTGTGACAGTGTGACAATGTAATTAAATGATTCATTCACGGGTCAAAGAAGAATTCATTAGTACAAGGAACAAATTATTTATATAAGGTTACTTCTGTCGGTCTCCACTCGACATTAATATTGAATAAAATAGGCAAAAGCAAGTGATCAGATATTAAAGAAATGAAATAAGGGGCATACCTTTTCCAAAATTCATTATGGGATCATGTAGGGTTTTCCTTTAACCATAGAATCACAGTATTCAAAAAAGAATTGTATTGTATCTGTATACACACTAACAATTACTAAATAAAGCTAAATTTCCTAAGTTGCTTCTTATAACCGTGTGGAGCAGAAATGTATTTACTTTTCTGATTATATTGAAGAATTGAAAATACTCTGGACACATTCCATATAATGGCGATTCAATGAAAATTATGAAAAACAGCTGCCTGCAGCAGTGATCACTTATGTTAAATTTGTCCCTTTCAATACACCACATTTGGACTATGAGTAATTCCCTATTTTCAAAAAGCACATCCTTAATAACTATTGCATCACTCCTTTAACCACATCTCTTGAAGCCTCTGGGATAAATTTGAGTTGTATTATTCATTTCTGTTGCAAATAAATTAGTGTTAAAACCTTGAAAACCAACTCATGCAATTTTATGTGGAAGCTCGCTCTGAATTTGTATGGAATACAGACATGAAGGATCATAGGCCCCACAACAAATTGGTTTCATATAACTTACATTATTCATGTATTCAGTGAGAAGATCCTGAAGGGCCTGTCGCACAGCATTACACTCTGCCACAATTCTTTCCCGCCGGTCATCACGTGTACAAGAAGAGTCTGCCATCAGTGCAGCACCACTGATAATGCTCTCCAGCCTTTCCTCGAGAGATGGCCTGTAGCGCTGTTCACTGAAGTGCATAGGATCCAAAATTATCTTGTTCTGAAAGATAAAGTGTGGAGGAAAGAGAAACAAGTTATTATATATGGAAATTATTACTGCCCTACTTAAACCTGTAATTTGGGGTCATTTTCTTCTTCTAGCATATTTGTCATTTACATTTTATCTCTTCATTATATAGTTATTCTAGAAGTGAGACTGCCGTCAAACAAGTTTCACCAAAAATTTCATTTCAATTTTGGAATAGAGTAAGAGAACAGATGGTTTAAGAACATACAATATTAGCCCAATAAAATGAAGGTTCACCTTCAATCATATTTAAGAACGGATTTCCAGCACCAAGTGGAAAAGGTCAAATTATTTCCATTTTATCACAAACATTGATTGTTGGGATAAACAGCAACTATTATCAGAATTCTAAAGTAACAATAAATCAATCACAAAATGCTGGAAATGTACTTTCTATTAAAATTTGTCATAGCTAGACAAACTATCTTCTCGTTTCAGTGGGACCAAATAGCAAGGATTAGGCTAGAAGATGGACAATCAGGCATGTTTCAAGTGAAGACAGGAGTATGACAAGGTTGTGCAGGGACAAAAACTGGTGGCAAGAATATAAACGACATGGTGCTACTTGCAGAATCAGATGAGGCCCTACAAACTTTTGTAGATCAAGTAAAATCAACAAGTTTAGAATATGGATTGAGTATGAGCAAGAGTCAGGGGCATGGGTGAGATGCCTAGCTTCTGTCTTTACCAAGGTATGAGACATTGCCAAAATTGCCACCACCTTCTCAAGGGCAATTAGAGATGGGAAATAAATGCTGGCCTAGCCATCGAAGCCCACATCCCTAGTATGAATAAAAAGGTCAATGAAAAAGGATGTAAAGATTCTGGATTGCTAAAGGTTAATAAAGAGGAAGTATTAGAAAGGCTGGCTGTACTTAAAGTTGATCAGTCACCAGAGGCACATGAGATGCTTCCGAGGATGCTGAGAGAAGTAAGGGTAGAAATCAGGGAGGTACTGGCCAGATCTTCCAATCCTCTTTAGATATGCAGGAGGTTTCAGTGCACTGGGTAAATGCAAACGTTGCAATCTTTTTTAAAAAGGGGTCTAAAGATAAAGCTACAGAGCACTCAGTTTAACCTCAGTGATGGGAAAAATTTTAGAAACCTTTATCTGGGACAAAATTAACAGTCACCTAGACAATTAAGGAAAGCATCATGAATTTGTGAAAGAAAAATTGTGTTTACCTAACTTGTCAAGTTTGAGGAGCTTAAAAAAAGTCGATAGAGTAATACAATTGATGTGGTGCACATGGATTTCCAAGATACTTTTTGAAAATACCACATATGGCTTGCCAGCAAAACTTAAACCTATGGTAAAAAAAGGACAGTTGCAGCATGGATAGAAAGTTGGCTGAGTAATAGTGAAAGGTTGTTATTTGGACTGGAGGTAGGTATACAGCTGAGTTCCCCAAGGATTGGGACTAGAGCTACTGCTTTCGATATATATTAATGACCTAGCCTGGGCACAACTTCAAAATATGTAAATGACAAAACGTGAACACTAAACTTGGAATTATGATGAACTGTGATAATATTAGACCTCAAGATTACATGAAAAGGCTTTTGGAATGGCGGACAGGTGTCAGATGAAACTTAATTAAGAGAGGTGTAAAGTAATACATTTTTATAGAAAGAGCGAGGAGAGGCAGTAAAAGAAAAGGTACAATTCTAAAGGGGTTGCAGGGAACAGAGATCTGGGGGTGTATGTACATAACCCATTAAAGGCAGCAGGTCAGGTTGAGAAAGTGGTTTAAAAAAGCACTTGGGATCCTGGGTTTTATAAATAAATAGAGGCAAAGAGTACAAAAGCAAGGAGATATAATAAACCTTTATAAAGCCCTGACTGATTTAGCCTCAAGTAGAGTACTGGGCTGAGATGGGACTGGAGATGGATGTGCCGGCAATTTTATGTTGCAGCTGGCATATCTGTCAGCCAGCATGTTCCCCTCTGGTCTATTGTGACCAAGGCGAGTCAGTGGTGGGTAAGTCTCTACTGAGGGCACTCTGGAGTGTTTCAGATAGCATACATCCACCCCCCACCCCAGGCTGAAGCCCATCAGGTAGATGGAGTCTGCCTCCCAATGCAGGACAGGGAGCCAGCATTGCCTCACCCCACCACAGCTGCAATTGCCCGAGACCCACAGCTGCAACTGCAGAATATCCTGTTAGAGGTTCCCCCTGCACAATGCAGGTCCAACAATTGTGGCCACATTTTATTTTTAAATATTTAAGTCTTCAAAGGGGCCTCCATCTTGAGGCGTCCTTGTGGTACCCGATCTACTTCAGCAGTTCACCTGTTATCAGTGGGGTTGGCGATGTTCCAGTGCTGGACTCACTCCTATTAACCCACCAGACCCAGAAGCCCACCCATCCACCATCCTTAATTGGTTGGGGCTCCTAGAGCCAACATTTGTGGTCCTGACCGGCATTTCACCCCAGCAGCACAATCAGGGCTCTGGAGTGAAAATCCTGCCATTCTATCTAATTCTGGACACCACACTTTGGGAAGGATGTGAAGGCATTGGAGAGGGTGTAGAAGAGATTGGGTGAGGAATTTCAATTCTGTGGATAGACTGGAAACATTGTGGTTGTTCTCCTTGAAGAAAGTCCAGAGAAGATTTGACAGAAGTTTTAAAAATCTGAGAGGTTATGAGATAGAGTGAAATTGTTCCCATTGGCAGAAAGGTCAAGAACCAAAATGACACAGATTTAAGGTGATTGGCAAAAGAACCAAAAAAGTGACATTAGGAAATACTTTCTTCAATGCAGTGAGTGATTGTGATCTGAAATGCTATAACTGAAAGGGTGGTGGAAGCAAATTCAATCATGAGTTTCAAAAGGGAATTGGATAAGCACCTGAAGGGAAAAAATTGCAGGGCAATGGGGAAAGTGATGGGAGTGAGCTGAGCCTAACTGCTCTTGCAAAGAGCCAGCAGAGACTTGACAGGCCAAATGGCCTCCTTTTGGGCTGTCACCATTCTACAATTCTATATTGCAATCTTATTGTAATCCCAATTATGAAAGATTACGATAGAGTGCATTGAGAGAACATGTTTCCTCTTGTGGGGGAAGAGCATAACTAGGAGGTAGTCAATATAAGATCACCACCAAGAGATCCAAATTGAGCATTCAGAAGAAAATTCTTTACCCAAAGACAGGAAAGAATATGAAACTTGTTACCACAGGGGCAATTGAATCGAATAGTATATATGCATTTAAGGGATATGAGAGATATTTAAGGGTAAAGGATATGAGGGAGAAGGGAATAGACGAGAAAAGATGAGAGGAGGCTCAAGGGGAGCATGAACACTAGCATGAACTGGTTGGGCCAGTGGCCGGTGTTACAGACAGGAGGGGATTAATTTTAACAGCTCTGATTTCTCCTCTCACTACCAGCCTTAAACAAAAGTGTTTTTTGATTTCCCCCTTTATAAGTGAGGGTGTATTTTCCCCAACCCCTCAGTTTTGGAGTGATCCAATTTTCTATTAATAACCCCACAGCAAACTCAAAATTGATTCTACCCTGAGGGTCAACTTATTTTACACACACTCAAAATGCAGGGAGGGGGTGTCGCTATGTAACCCTGGTACATTCACACTATAAAAGAGGGATAAAGGAAAGAAAGAGGTACAGGGCAAAGGCCACAGACAAAACGAGATTTTTTTTCACTGAGTCTAGGATCCAGAATCAAAAGTCCAATGGTGTATTTCTACAGAGGTTAGCAGGCTGACGCTGATGCAGGGTAATCCAATTTTCCAGTAGTGCTGACTTCCACGATCTGTCTTGGTAGTTGGCACTAGAACAAAATTTCAGACATTCCAGTAGAAAAAAAGTGTGTAGATGAGGACCAGGCAATTTAAACCTGGACAGAACTCCGGTTCTACTGCTGCTTGATTGATGGAAGATGGCAGACTGCCTTTGTTCAGCTCCACAAAGCAATATTACATGTTCTAGCAGCTTTTTTCTGGGAGGTGGGGAGAATGGTATCATGAAACATAACTCCTACTCCTTTCCCTTGGTTTGGACAAAGGATATATATTCCTGGTCTAGATTCTTGAGGTGATTACTGTTTCATCCATTAATAAGTTTAATAGAGATTACAGGGTCTCTTCATCCTTGCAGATATGTCATTTCCATTGGCCAGAGCTCTGCCTTAGAAATGTAAAGAGTTGGTGCATTGCCTTGGAATTTGATTTTTTCAGTTACAGGGGGCATTAGCCCCTCTTTAGAGATAATGAGGTCCCTACTGTTTTTTGAAGGCTAGAAATTCCTTTCGTGAGAGGTGTAGCTAGTCAGGCTTCAGTGTAAAGCCTTTGTCCATTATAAAACATTTCCTCCAAGTTTTCAGGGCATGACACCGGTTTCTGTGTCTTTTATCCTTGGTAATCCTATGTGAGTGAATTGCATGGCAAGCTAATTTGTTTTGCTGGTATTGCTCAGGGAAGAATGTTGACTAATATATTGAAAAAAATCCCTGGTCTTTTAATTATGAAATAGAATTTTTAAACATACTCATTAAATCAGTGACATAAGCAGAAAAGACCTCAATTTATTATCTAATCAAAGGGCAATATCTCTTAAAATGTAGCACTTGCAGTGCAGGGGGTAATCGACCTTGACTGTGTCCTTAAGTCCTCAAGTGCACCTTGAACCAAGGACAAGAGAGCTTCCAATTGAGCCAAACTGACAGGCTAACAAGTAACATCTCAAAGTCATAAAAATGGAAAATGTCGTAATATTGAAAGAAAACATACTGTGATGTTAACCCCTTTTTAAATAAAAAATAAAATTGTTCTTGGTTGGTATCAAGAAGTGTTATGGTAATTTATACAGAAAGCATGACTATAAAACAAAATTAATAGAACAACTGTAAAACTATCCTTAGACCTTATGTCTGCAGATACAATAGTCAAGTCCTTATTTTTAGGCACCTAACTATACTTAATGCAGTTCCATGCTTGTCAGCATTGCTTCCTTTGTCAAAATGGAGTCAATTCCTACCCATCTATGTATGTAGAGAAAAGATCATTAAGGCTCGTTAACTTTATACTCATATTCTCTCATTCTACAAGAACAATGTAAAGAAGAAATATATATCACTGAATTGTCATATAGTCTCATTGTAAAATGTCTTTCCTTATTATTGGTACTTCAAGGTTTTATTGCTGTATTTTATGCCAATTATGAAAGAAGATGTATTCTTTGTTTATTACTGGTGTCACTGTCAACCTTTACTACTATGGATTATCCTATAATATGGGCTTAACCTGGTCTTCTTCATCCACTTGGCAATTTGAAACCATAAGCTGCGCCAGAGAGCAGCTGTGAAACAATAATTACAAGTACCCTCCTTCCGCCGCTGGCCTCATGGCTATTGCCACATACATGTATCAGGCATTAAACAGGAAAGAGCCAAAAAAGCCTTTACATTAGTGTCAGCAAAAGACCTTCAACTGTGCTCCCACAATTCTCAGGTGCCTCCCTCCTGCTCAGGTGCTGCTAGCTGCTATCATGTGAAATGCGATGATAGATCTCTATGTTTGTAATGAGATCTATAAAGATGCTGCTTATAGTTGTAGAGCTAATTTTGAAATGGAAGCTTTTACCCTGTATTAGCAGCCTTTTGGGAAATCAGGTTGTTAATTTACAATCATTATGACTTGTTAAATTTTAAACTCACCACAGGGATCTTAATGATATCTACAAACCAGTTTCAAATATTTATCAGCAAATAAACTTTCAGAGTGCACCTATTCCGTTTGAGTAATCAGTTGAGCATATTAACCACATCAATGTTTAAAATGAGAGACAATGTTGAAATAGACATTTCAAATTATTATTTCAGTCATGAATTCTTCTGGCTTTGAGGTTCAGTGAAAAAACCACGCAGGAGGACCTTCAGATGTCATTAAAATTCTTTGCTCATGGTCATTTTTTAATAGAATACAAGCAGCTATCACCAATGAAATATTTAATGTCATAAAACCAAGATATTGGATGAAGGAAGACATGCTGCCCTCAATACAAAATAAATCACATCACAGAAATAGTTATGCCTTGCTCTTGAAAATGACATTTCAGCAAGAACCAAGGTTTAAAAAATGATCAGCTGCTCTTATCTTAGTCAGTTAAAACATATTATTCACACATTAACGTACTTCAGAAATAGATAATACCTTTAGCAATTGCCTCTCTTGAATTTAATCTTTTGACTAATTTATTTTTCTAACATGCTGGTTTGACACACCTAACTATCATTTTTCAAAAATTCAACGTGTATTTCCATAGCGTCTTTAACTTCGTAAAACATTCCAGGGTGCTTCACAGGAGCATCTAACACTAAGTCATATGAGGAAATATTAGGATAGATGACCAAAAGCTTGGTCAGAATGCAGTTTTTAAGGAGCGACTTAAAGAAGGGGGAGTAAAGAGGTAGAGAGTAAAGGGATTACAGGGCTTAGGACCTTGGTAGCTGAAGATGTAGTCACTGAAGGTGCAGCAATTTAAATCAAGGATGTGCTAGAGGCCAAACCTGAAGTACAGAGATCTTGTGGCTAGAAGAGGTTACAAGGATAATAATTGTAACATCTCTAAGCTTTTCATCTTGCACTCATCAGGGTACTCGTGAGAATACCATCATAAGGTGGAAAACAACAATTTATACTGTATGTAAAGAGAATGCTGCTTGTTTGGTAAGTGGTGTTGCCATACAGAATGCACCACTGATGGTGACTGGTGGTTAACTGCCAAGCATTGTTTGAAATTTAAACCAGGCAGCTTGACCCTGATATTCAATGCCTTGATCAAGTCAGCTAATGGCTGTCACTTATTTTGTTTAGCTGAAACAGGCGCAGTGTGTGTATATGTTCTGTTTGCAAAGAATAGGTCCCTAGGCATTTACATTTCTTAGCAAAAGGCAAATATGAATCTTGATTTAACATGTCATGCAAAACTCTGCATGTATATGAACTATCACCACATATTGCTCACCCTTCACTCCATGCTGACTGACCTACGTTGATTCCTAGTTTGGCAATGTCTCGATGCTATAATTAGTCATTTGGTAGTACAGAACTTGATTATTGCGGAAAAAAGAAACATGTCTAAGCTTTTCGTTTTGTACTCATCAGGGCACTTGCACGCATTTTTTTTTCTATCTCGCTGCCAGAGGAGGTGGTGGAAGCAGGTACAATAGTGGTGTTTAAGAGGCAGCTTGACAAATACACGAATAGGATGGGAATAGAGGGATACGGACCCCGGAAGTGCAGAATGTTTTAGTTGACGGGCAATATGATAGGCACAGACTTGGAGGGCTGAAGGGCCTGTTCCTGTGCTGTACTTTTCTTTGTTCTTTGTTCTATTCATTCAAGGGATGTGGGCTTCGCTGGCTAAGCTAGTATTTATTGCCCACCACTAATTGCCCTTGAAAAGGTAGTGGTGAGATGCCTTCTTGAACCACTGCAGTCCCTGTTAGGGAGGGAGTTCCAGAATTTTGATCCAGCGACAGTGAAGGAATGACGATATACTTCCAAGTCAGGATGAGTGGCTTGGAAGGGAACTTTCAGGCAGTGGTGCTCCCATGTATCTGCTGCCCTTCTCCTTCTGGATGGTAGCAGTCATGGGTTTGGAAGGTGCAGTCTAAGGAGCCTTGGTGAGTTTCTGCAGTGCATTTGCTACTACTTCTGTGCGTCAGTGATGGAGGGACAGAATGTTGGTGGATGGGGTGGCAATCAAGGGTGCTGCTTTGTCTGAGATGATGTCAAGCTTCTTGAGTGTTGTTGGAGCTGCACTCATCAGGCAAGTGGAGAGTATTTCATCACACTCCTGACATATGCCTTGTAGATGGTGCACAGGCTTTAGAGTGTCAGGAGATGAGTTACTCACCACAGGATTCCTAGCTTCTGACCTGCTCTTGTAGCCACAATATTTAAATGGCTAGTTCAGTTCCTGGTCAATGCAGAATAACAAAATAAGGGAGAAAACGACAATGTATACAGTATCTGAACAGAGTGTTGATTGGTTGGCAAGTGGCGTTGCTCACCAGTGCTAGCTTGATGCTGAAATAGGGAGCATCAAAGGCATCCTGCAGGATAATGGCTACCCTGATCAGATCATTTCACACAAACACATGGACCCAAAGCCCCACACTTGGCCCTGAAAGTATACCTCAGATTACCCTGGAAGGGCAAGGTATCTCAAACATTTGAGCAACAGATGAATCTAGCTGTTTCATGCTGCTACTGTACAGTAGCAACACAAGTGGGATTTGCCATTAACAGGATACTGCTGTCAAGTCAAAAAGACGTTCTGCCTGTCTCTCAAGTAAGTAATGTGGTGTATGAATTTCAGTGCCAGTGTGATGCTAGGTATGTAGGCCATACGCCCCAGAGACAAATATGTTGTTAATAGATATCAGAACCAATCGCTTTCATTTAAACAGGAACATACTGGCCAAGATTTTACGGTCAGCGACAAAGGAACAGCATTCGCCATTCACCTTACTGATAATTGCCTGCAAAGTTTTTGGAAATTTTAGAGTGCAAACTAGCTCTAATCTAGAGTCGGATTCATTGTGACACCTCCTACAGCTGGATCTATGATGTCTGTGAACAAGGTAGGGTATAGAAAAGCTCTTCAACAAACTGAAGAATTCTTGCTGAAGCAATGCAGAGTCTAAACCAGGAAGTATAAAGCAAGAAACATAAAACAGATTTAAATAATATACATTAAGCAAAATAAAGATTGGGGAATATAGATGTGATTAACAGAGAGATTACAAAAAGAGAAAAAATAACTAAAAATATATATTTTTAAATATCCTAATTAACCCAGGATTCCATACATATATCAATTTTCCAGTGTTACAGAGGTTGTTGAGAAGTAATCACTGCTAATAACACTTAAAGATTCACTTAGGCCTGAAAACACAAACACAACTTTTTTCTGCCATATTTTTTGGGGAATTAGAATGCAATTACCCCAAGTTCACACCATTACATTGAATTCAGTGCTTAGTCTATTGGCAAGGATAGCAACAGCACAGCCTGTGATGCATTGGGGTCTTTCCAACAGCAACTTCCAAGGCAGAATTTTGCAAGTCAGCGAGTGGAGGTGGGGCCTGCTCGCTGAAGCGTAAAATGCTGCGCGATGCCGTTGGGGGGGGGGGGGAGGAATCCCGATGTCGCCGCGCCCCATTTAAATTTTCAAGAAGGCGGGAGCGCAGCGAAATCAGCTGCGCGTCCGCCGGCCTGTCAATGGCCAATTGAGGCCATTGACAGGGTCAATTAAGTAATTAAAGGACCTGCCTGTCCAACCTTAAGGTTGGCGGGCAGGCCAAGCCAGGAGCCCCGGCGAGAACTAGAAAAAACATGGGGCAGAATTTTACAGCTCCATTTTGATGGAGACCGGGCCATAAAATGCGGCAGGCCATTATAAATACCATTGACGACAGCAGGAATGTAAAATCCCGCAGTCGTAAAATGCTGCCCATGAAACCTCATCCACGGGCGGGATGAGATTTCATGTAGTCTTTAAAAAATTTTAAAGACTGTAAAAATTATGGACATGTCCCAACTCATATGACATTGTCACATGAGAGGACATGTAAGGGAAATTTTATTTTTCTATTTTTATCTTTTTTACATGTACAGCACTTAGCCTCAGGGAGATAAGTACACTCTTTCGTGTGCATGCGCGAAAGAGCGCACACTCGATTTTGGGACTCCACCCCCCGCCCGCACAGGGAGCGCATAGCGCTTCTGTGCGGACGTCACACTGGGTGGGCCTTAAATGGCCCGCTCATGTAAAATGGCAGTGCGCCTCCAATTGGGAGCGCCGATCGGAAGCGTGTCTATACGCGCTCACCTATCAACATCCCCCCCATCGACGGGGAGAAAATTCAGCACTCAGATTTAATAGATTTGTTCAAAATTATGAGACCTTTTGATAAACAGGGTGAAACTGTTTCCACTGGCAGCAAAGGACACAGATTTAAAATAACTGGCAAAAAAGGTAGTGGGGGAAATTAATTCTCTTTTTAAAAAAAACTCAGCATGTTATGAAGTGGAATGCACTACCTCAAAAGGGTGGTGGAAGCAGATTCAGGATGGTAGAAATGATTCAATAGTAAATTTCAAAATGAAATTAGATATTAACACGAAAATGAAAAAGCTGCAAGGCTAAGGGGAAAGAGCAGATGAATGGGATTAATTGTTATCTCTTCAATAGCTGGCACTGGCACGATGAGCCGAATAGCCTCCTTCAGTACTGTATGAATCTATGATTATGATAAATCAGATTTCTATTAACAGGAATTAATTTATCATTTTCTAATGGAAACAAGATTCAAGTCAAATAATTCTAATTTCAGCATTCTTCGAGTATTGCAAGAGCACAGCCTAGTACAATCTAAAGAAGGAATTTATATTCTTTGTTCTGTTTGCTTTGCACCACTATCTTTTTCCATCTAATCACTTATGTCCTCCACACTATCACAGATCTTCCTCTTTTCCTGGGTGTGTCCTTTTTTAAAGCCTATTCATACCTAACATCTTCCAATTCTGATGAAAGGTCATCAACCCAAAATGTCAACTCTGTTTCTCTCTCTGTAGATGCTCTCTGATCCAAGTATATTCTCATCTTTTTCTTTAAGTTCATATTCCCAGTATCTGCAGTATTTTGCTTCTGTTTTAATATTTGTAGATAATGTGTTATGAGATAGTCTGGTATTATATACCAGCTAATGAAGTAGGCAATCCCTAAATCCTCAAAATGTTCCGAAGTATTATGACCAAACATTAAAAGATTGCACCTTATAAGATCGCTCTTACAAGAAAGGTTAAACATTCTGATCAATGATACATCAAATTTTTGTCAGCATGGCTCTGTCATAGCACTCTTCCATCTAAGTCATTAAATTTGTTAGTTCATGCCCCAGTCCAAAGAGGCTGGCATCCGACTACAGCCCTAAGGGGTGATACACGGTCGAAGGTGTTGTCTTCTGGATGAGATATGAAAACAAAGCCTATGGCACTATTCAAAAGAGCTAGGAAGTTCTCCCTGTGTTCTGGCAAATATTTATCCCTTAAGCAACATTACAATGAAGCAAATTATACACGACTCCAGTCCCACAACAACATGGTTGTCATCCAGTCCCACAACAACATGGTTGACATCAAGTGCCCTAGCAAGCCATGGAGTGATAGAAATCTCAAGGCAACTAAGGATCAGCAATAAATGCACGTCTATCCAGTGATGTCCACATCCTAAGAATGTTGGTGAAACTGACCTTTCTATTATCAACATGGTCAAAACAGAACTCGGTCAAATTTATGGCACAGATAAACCAAAAAATCTATCTGCAAGTTAAATCAAGATCGAGTTACAATCTTGCAGAGGAGCTGACCACTTGGCCACAGACGACACAGGCTCAGGACTGTGAACCTATAAAGCAGTTCCTCCAGTAGTGATTAGAATGCCAGTACCAATGCCCTTATCTCAACAATGACCACACTCCTATGGAATGTTTTATTACCAGAGTACCTTATGATTAATAATCCTAAAGAATTATAAACATTCAAGCAAGCATGGCAAGCTTATGTGAATAGCAGGTCTGTTTCATTTGTTGTTCCTTGCAAACGTAACAAGATATTACTTAATTTACATTTCTTTCCTTATGGCTTAAATCCCAAGCTTGGTATATCACAGATACAGCAACTCAATTCTTATAAACGTTTACCAGTAAAAATGATAACTTGTAATACAGCAGTTATCAAAAAAATTCACAATTTACCCATCAAAGTGAATGAAATGGCTATTGAGGCAGAGACTAGGACAGTGTTTAAAATAAAACTGGTTAAGTATCTGAAAAGAAAACAAAAACAGGTAGAAGATAAGAAAAATGAGCTTGGAACAGAAAGCTACAATTAAAGAGCGAGTACCAGCACAAATTGAATGGCCCAAATGGGCTGTATGTGGTGTGATTGCTATGATTGCATAACTATAATCTGTATTGCATTTGAACATTGTAAAGTTACAGCATGACTATAGATTTTTTATCTTGTTAGAGGCACAGTATTTTGTGTTAAAATATCTTTATCATTGTCGTAACAACGTGATGCAGCCACAAGTAGCTGCACAAGAATGGAGATCATGAAATTAACATTAGTGTTTCTTGGAGCACTGAAAGATTTTGGAGAAATTGTAACGGAGTACTAACAGGAAACAAATTTCCCATTGTCTAACCTATGTGCTGTGTCTATTTTGAGGGCTTTAAACTTCTACATTAAATAATAGAACTCCAGAAAATATCATTAAAAGAAAACTGTACAAACAAAAAAAAGGTGCATGAAACTTCACAACTTGATACTCTGTAAAGACTTCTTGGATTGAATAAGAGAAAACTGATATGCAGCAGCACACTTATTTCTGGCATAAATATGAGAATGTGTTTCAAGCACTAGTATTGCTCAAGTTACAATTTTGCAGAGAAGCTGGCCACAGAAGAGACAGGCTCAGGATCCATTTAAATTTTTAGGAAGGCAACGTACAGCAAAATCAGCTGTCCGCTCGCCGACATGTCAATGGCCAATTGAGGCCAATGCCAGGCTATTTAAAGTAATTAAAGACCTGCCCATCCAACTTTAAGGCTGGCGGGCAAGCCAGGAGCCCCAGCGGGCTGCAGATTATTGTTGAAATTTCATCCACTGGTGGGATGAAGTTTCATGTCCGTATTGTAAAAAATTAATAAAGTTTATGTGGTCTTTATTAACATGTCCCATCTCGTGTGACATTGTTAATAATTTTTTAATGTTTCTATTTTTATTGTTTTTGACACTATCAGTATTCTCCCTGAGACAGGACTTTGCCTCAGGGAAAAGTGTGCTCTTTCACGCACATGCGCGAAAGAGCGCACTTTGACAGCTGGGGACTCCCTCCACCCCTCCCTCCCCACAGGAAGCACATAGCGCTTCCCATTGGGGATGCTGGTGAGCGGGCCTTAATTGGCCCTCCCACTTAAAATGGCAGCGGGCCCCGTTTCAGTGGCAGGGGTCAGTTGCCCGCCCGCCGCCAAGCCGGTGGGGCCCGCCGCTATCCAAGGGCAAGATTCTGCCCCACGTTTATTTATCGATAAATAAACGTGCTTTTTTTTGCAGCCTAAAAAAGTCCAATTACTGGGCAAAAGCAAGCTTTATTATTTTTTTAAATCACCAAATTTTGTGATGGTATAAAATAGAGCTCTGCTTTTTTTTTGAGTAATCCCAGTCATTTGAAGATTTTATAAAAATCTACCTTGGCGTTTTGTTGTCCATAGAATGTACAAAATTTAAAGCAAAATTGGCCTGAATGCCAGTGGTAATTAGTGTTTCATTTTTTTGGAATATTCCATGCCCATGGATACCTAATTAAGTACAGGATGCTAAGTGCATGGCGATGGAAAGCATGCATGGTCACCGGACACAACATAAAATCGATAATGTCACAGAAACAATGATTCAGAAGCATGTCATTTGCCCAGCACAGGACTGCCAACTCTGGCTCCACATATTCCTGGAGATTTTGTGGCATGACCTTGCACCTCCATTTTACTATCTCCAGTGTTCAAAAACAAAGAAAAACTTGCATTTATTTAGCATTTCACAACCACCAGATGTCTCAAAGCGCTTTACAGCCAATGAAATGCTTAATTGTAGGCACTTTGGTAACATAGGAAAGAAAATGAGAAAAAGAAACACATCATTTTAATCCCCCTATTGTTCTATGTCCCACATTGCTCTGCTGCAGGCTGGGTTTTTTTCAGGTTTTAGCCAAAACTGTGTTCCTTAATCAAAGCAAATGTAGCAAAGTAGCTTAAGTTGTTTGCAAATGTTTTTACTGGGATCAACTGGGAAGTACAAGAATCATAAGCATGTAATTGCAATTCTCAAAATGTTTTATTTTCCAAGATCAATTTATATACAAGATTTTGAATTTTAATTCTGAACCAGTTACTTTACATTGACATTAAAACAATAAAAGATTAATCTGTGTCATTATTCATTAGCACTTACTAAGATAATATAGCCACTCTATTTACTAATAAAATCTCTCAAAATGGATAGCTTGATCAAATGTTTTATTCATGTGGAAAAGGAAGAAGAAACACAAACAGATCTCCCTTGATGGCTTAGCAGGCAAGTATACAGAATGGTATGGTACTAAATTACACATACCAGGGTCAATATCCAATTTGTGCTGATCCCAGACTTGGAAATAGAACAGGCAATAAAATTGGCTTCTCAGCCTGGCCGAGGAAAAAAAAAACAGAAATCAGCCAGGGGTTCCTTACTTGATCAATATCCAGTGGCATTTATTAGGAAAAGCATTTTTGTCAACATTAGATGAGAAAAAAAAATTGTCTTAACAAAGTATCTAAAGCAATTAGCTTGTTGGACACTTACTTTTCCATGATGACAACTGATTGAAGACAGATAGCTTGAGAGAGATTATAGATATTATACTGTTTGCAGAAAACCAATAGTCTTGCAGAATGTGCATAATTTTTTTTAGCTTCACTTTCTGAGAGTAGTCACGTTGTGTAATCACATGACCTTACTGGAATCCGACATTTTTATTCCTTTGACTCTCAAGTATGAAAATTAAGCAGGTTCTAGAGAGAGAGAGTGATCCACTTTGCCAAGTTACCAATCAAACAGCACTAGTTAAAAATTAACAATGAATAAATCCCTGTACCCTGCTATCTTGATGTACCCAAAGACATAATGGCTGAGATTTTCCGGTCCCTTGCTGAAAGTGATTTGACTTTTTGCTGGTTCGCCAACTTTTCCGTCCCGCCTGCAGTAGGAGCAGGAAATCCCGGCCAATAGCATTTCAAACTAAAACTGTTACTACAATCTGGGCAGTGTCATTGGAGTGGAATTTCTGGTGGAGTACCCCAGGGATTGGTATTGGGGCCCTTGCTTTTCCTAATATATATTTAGACAGTAGCAATATGGATACAAAATTGGCTGAGGGATAGGAAACAGAAACTAATGGTTTATGGGTATTTTTTGGGCTGGAAGAAGGTTTGTAATGGAATTCCCCAGGGGTCAGTACTGGGACCCTTGCTTTTCCTGATGTAAATAAATGACCTAGGTCTTGATGTGCAGGGCACACTTTCAAAGTTTGCAAATGACAATTTGGGAAAATTGTTAACTGTGAGAAGAACAATGTAGAGCTTCAAAAGGACATTGATACATTGGTTGTGTAGGCAGATAGGTGGCAGATGAAGTTCACTGCGGAGAAGCGCAAGACGATACACTTTGGTACAAAGAACATGGAGAGACAGTATAAAATAAAGGGTACTATTCTAAAGGGTGCGCAGAAACAGAGAGACCTAGGTGGTTATATGTACATAAGTAGTCATTAAAGGTGGCAGGATAGGTAGAGAACTATTTTGAAAACAAACAGTATTCTAGGTTTCATTAATAGGGGCATAGAGTACAAGAGCAGGGAGGTTATGATGAACTTATATAAGACAATGGTTAGACTTTAGCTGGAGTATCATTTACAGTTCTGGGCGCCACATTATAGGATGTGGACGCACTGGAGAGTGTGCAGAAGAGGTTTACGAGAATGGTTCCAGGGATGAGACACTTCAGTTATGAGGAAGATTGGGGAAGTTGGGACTGTTTTCCTTGGACTAGGCTAAGAGGGGGCTTGATAGAAGTTTTCAAAATCCTGAGGGGTCTGGATAAAGAAACTATTCCCACTTGTAAATGGATTGCAAACCAGAGGGCACCGCTTTAAAGCGTTTTACAAAAGAAGCAAATGCGAGGTAAGAAAAACTTTTTCACACAGTGAGTAGTTCGGGTTTGGAATGCTGTCTGGGAGTGTGGCAGAGGCAGGTTCAACTGAGATATTCAAGAGCGCATTGGATGATTATCTAAATAGAAACAATGTGCAGGGTTACAGGGAAAGGGCAGAAGATTGACACTAAGTTAAAATGCTCAGAAAGCCAGTGCAGATACGATGGACCAAATGGCCTCCTTCTCCAATGCAACAATTCTGTGATTGGGGTAACAACGGATCTGGTTTTCACAAATAGAAATCAAAGATTAGCAGGCAAAACTCTCCACTTTCCTGGATGCATGTGCCTCCAACAACACTCAGAAGCTTGACATCACCAAGAACAAAGCAGCCTGCTTGATCAGCACCCCATCCATCAACTTAAACATGCATTCCCTCCACCTACGCACAGTGGCAGCAGTGTATGCAAGTTGCACTGCAGCAATTTTGCTTGCCTCCTTCAACAGCACAAACTCGTGACCTCTGCCACCAAGAAGAGTAGCAGACGGATGGGAAAATGAACACCTGCAAGTTCCACTCCAAGTCACATGCCAACCCAGCTTTGGAATGTTTCATCCTTCCTTCTTTGTCCTTGGGTCAAAAACGTGGAACTCCCTTTCTAACAGTATTGTGGATGTATCTCGGCTGTTCACCACTGTTATGATGCAGCAGATGATGTGAGCCAGGCTGTTCAAATCCACATGGAAACTTGATCACGCTATCACAACACTTGAACAATTTGTATTTATTTTGAGATGCATGCACTGAATTCAGAAGTAATAAGACTGCCCGGACGTTTAGAGATTTAAAAACTAAATTAACATATCTATGAAATAAAAGATTCAGGTGTAGGAATATGGAAGTATAGAAACGGGGAGAGGTAGGCCATTCGGCCCTTCGAGCCTGCTCCAACAGTCAATATGATCATGGCTGATCCTCCATCTCAACACCATATTCCCACCTTCTCTCCATACCCTTCGATGCCCCTAATATCCAAAAAATTATCAATTTCTTACTTGAATATGCACAATGGCCCAGCCTCCACAGCCTTCTGTGGTACAGAATTCCACAGGTTGGCCATGCTCTCAGTGAAGAGGTTTTTCCCCATTTCAGCTCTAAATGGCCTACCCCGTATCCTGAAACTGTGGCCCCTGGTTCTAGACTACCCAACATCCTCCCTGCATCCAGTCTGTTTAGCCCTGTTAGAATTTTATATGTTTCAATCAGATCCCCTCTCATTCTTCTAAACTCTAGTGAATACAGTCCCAGACGAACCAATCTCTCCTCACACTGGGGATGGCAGGACTGTTGTATCAGCCTAGTGGACCTTCCCTGCACTCCCTCTATGGCAAGCATATCCTTTCTTAGGTAGGGAGACCAAACCTGCATGTAATATTCCAGGTGTGATCTCACTAAGGCCCTGTATAACCACAGTAAGACATCGCTACTTCTGAAGTCAAATCTTCTTGCAATGAAGACCAACATACCATTTGCCTTCCTAATTGCTTACTGCACTTGCCTATTTATTATCATTGTTTAGTGTACAAGGACACCCAGATCCCTTTATCTATCCACATTTCCCAATATATCACCATTTAAATAATATTCTGCCTTTGTTTCTCACACCAAAGCATACAACTTCACATTTACTCCCAAACTAATCTCCATTAAGGCAATAGCAACCCATAGACTAAACACCAGGCGAAGCATTTTCACCTTACAAATTCAAAATGAGGTTCTTTCACTTTAGTTCCTGTGGAGACAGTTGGAGGCTTGCAGGTGCCTTTTGATCTTACATTGCCTCTGCGCTGCATATTCAAAAACTACTGGCAGGTTTTTTCAGTCGGCGTGAGGGGCGGGCCCGACAAGCCGACGCGTTACATGATGCACAATGACATCAGTTGTGCGTCCCAACGTCATCATGCAGTCCCGCGATATTTCATTCGGCAGGCATGCGCCAGAGTTGGCTGCACGCCCACCGACATGTTAACAGCCTATTAAGGCCATTAAGAAAGTAACTGAAGTAATTGTTAATGCTGCCTGTCCAACCTTATGGATAGCAGGCGGGCGAAAAGGCCTAGCAGCCTTTGTGTTTTTTTAGGAAACCTCATCCACAAAGCTGTTATTAAATAAATACGAATTTTTTCCCCAAAAAATAAACAAGTCTCATCTCATGTGACACAGTCACACAAGGAGACATTTTTAAATAAATTTCTGAACCATTCATTTACTTTTTTCGATAGCGATAAGCGCTCTTTCACACATGCCCCAACTCTGCCTCCTCCCCCAGCCCATATAGATAGCACTGAGCACTACCACTTGTGTATTAAGCTAGGCGGGCCTTAATCGGCCCGCCCATATAAAATGGTGTCGTGAAGCCGATCAAGGGCGGCTCCCGCTGAGCCCACTCTCCACCTGAAAAATTCAGGCCCTGAAGTTATACCTACCAGCCCCATTGAATGTTAATTCTCATTGTATCAACGATGTCTGAACGAAACCTCTCCAACAATGAAACCCCTTTCATTGTACCAATTTTATTAGTAATATTGCTTGGTAGCTGCTAGAAACGCGTCAGTTTTCACCCCATATCTTGAATGCTCTATTCAAAAATGCAAATGCACACTGTCTCTCTTACATATCAGAACTAGTACACAAAGCACCTAGGCTAGCTGGCTTTAACCCAATTAAGACACACCCATAGTCTAAACCTCTTATTTTAAAAGACAAATATTTTACAAAATATTATAAACATTAATAGCTTCATGACACCTTAAAAAACTCCAGACTAATTAAGCGTGATTTCCCTTTCAAAAGCCCATGCGCAGTTTGTCTAATCTTGTTAATGCTTCCCAAATGTTCTGGTACCACATCTTTTACAACAGACTCTAGCATTTTCTACTACTGATGTTAGGCTAACTGATCTGTAATTTTCTGTTTTTGCATCTTCCTCCATTTTTAAATAATGGGGCTAAATTTGCCACCCTCCAATCTGTAGAAACTGCTCCAGAGTCTATAGAAGTTTGGAAGACAACCACCAATGCATCCAATACTTCCAGGTACACTTCCTTCCGTACTCTGGGGTGTAGATTATCAGGCCCTGAGGATTTTTCAGCCTTTAACCCCATTAATTTCTCTAGCACCACCCCACTCACCAGGCCTTTGATTCCCTAACATTTCTGGGAAGTTTGTGAATTCTCTTTTGTGAAGACAAAGCCAAAATGTGTTCAATTCTTCTGCCATTTCTTTGGTCCCCATTATAATGTCTGACTGTAATGTTTGGCTGTAAGGGACCTAAGTTTGTCTTTGCTAATCTTTTCCTCTTCACATATTTATCGAAGTTTTTACAGTAAGTTTTTATGTTCCTTGCAAGTTTACTTTCATACTCCATTTTCCCCTTCTTGATCAATCTTTTTGTCCACTTTTGCTGAATTCTAAACTGTTCCCAATCCTCAGGCTTGCTGCTTTTTCTGGCAATTTTATAAGTCTCCTCTTTGGATCTAATACTATCCCTAATTTCCTTTTGTAAGCCATGGTTGAGCCACCTTTCCTGTTTTACTTTTGCGCCGGACACGGATGAATAACTGTTGTAATTCATGCATATGTTCCTTAAATATTCTTCATTGCCTATCCACTGTCAACCCTTTTAGTAAGGTTCCTCAATCCATCATTGCCAACTTGCCCCTCATACCATCGTAGTTCCCTTTATTTAGATTCCAAGTTTTGGATTCAACTTCTTCACTCTCCATCTTAATGAACAATTCTATCATTTTATGGTCGCTCTTCCCTAAGGGCCCACACACAACAGGATTGTTAATTAACCCTTTCTCATTGCACAATACCCAATCTAGGATAGCCTGCTCTTTAGTTGGTTCCTCAATGTATTGGTCTAAAGAAAAAATCACAGACTCCAGGAAATCTTCCTCCACAGTAATATTGCTAGTTTGGTTTGTCCAATATATATGTAGATTAAAGTCAGCCATGATTACAGTGGTACCCTTATTGCATGCATCTCTAATTTCCTGCTTAATGCCTTGCCTTACATCCCCATTACTGTTTAGGGGCCTATACACAACTCCCACCAACATTTTCTGCCCCTTGGGTGTTTTTTTCTCTACCCAAAGAGATCCCACATCATGATTTTTCTGAGCCAATATCCTCCTCACTATTGCATTGATTTCCTCCTTTACTAAAAATGCTACCCCACCTCCTTTCCCTATTTGTCTGTCCTTCCTAAATATTGAATACTCCTGCATGTTCAGTTCCCATCCTTGGTCACCCTGCAGCCATGTCTCCATAATTGCAACATTATCATAACCGCTTATATATATTTGTGCTGTTAATTAATCTACATTATTGCGAATGCTCCGTGCATTAAGGTACAATGTCTTTAGACTTGTCTTTTCAACCTTGTTGGTCATTTTAGCTTTATTTTGTACTATGACCTTATTTGTTTATCGCCCTTGTTTTTTCTGCCTTCCACTTTTGCTTCTTACTTTTTTTTTTCCTTTAGTCTCTATCCTTGTTTCCCCCTCCCCTGTCTCTCTGCTCAGGTTCCCATCCCCCTGCCATTCTAGTTTGTACCCTCCCCAACAGCAATAACAATCACCCACCACGGCCCCCACCTGACCAGTCCTATTTGTACTGGTCCTAGCTCCCCCCGAACCAGTCCCAATGCCTCAGGAACCTGAATCCCTGCCTCCACTATGTTTCTTCAGCCACATATTCATCTGATATATCCTGTAATTTCTATTCTTCCTAACACGTGCCACTGGTCATAATCCTGAGATTACTATGTTAGAAGTCCTACTTTTTAATTTACATTCTAACTCCCTATATTCAACTTGTCGGACCTCATCCCTTTTTTTGTTTTTAAAACCAATGCCATTGGTATTAATATGTACCACAACCACTGGCTGCTCACCCTCCCACTTCAGAATGCCCTGGAGCCTCTGCGACATATCTTTGACCCTGGCACCAGGGAAGCAACAGACCATTCTGGAGTCTCTTTTGCAGCCCCAGAAACACCTGTCTGTTCCTCTTACTATTGAATCCCCTATCACTATAGCCCTGCCACTCTTCTTCCTCCCCTCGTTTGCAGTAGAGCCACTCGTGGTGCCATGGACTTGACTCCTGCTACTTTCCCAATAAGTCATCTCCCCCAACAGTATCCAAAGCTATATATCTGTTAGAGAAGGGGACAGCCACAGAGAACTCCTGTACTACCTGCCTTCCTCTACTCTGCCTGGTGGTCACCCATCCCCTTTCTGCCTGTTCAGTCTTTACCTGCAGTGCGGCCACCTCACTGAAATGCAGGTCTTGTCAACAACATGAATATCCCATGAAAGTATATTTTTTTTAAAACTGCTGCCTTGCCACACCATTTTTCCAGCCTTTCTGCCTTCAACCCCATCCACAAAGGAGTACAAAAGCAAGGAAGTCAAGTCATCTTTCTATTCTAACAATCGTATATGCTCTCTTGAATTCCTCAATTGATCCTGCCTCCACCACAGTTCCAGGTAGTGCATTCCAGACCCAAATCACTTATTGTGTGAATAAAAAAATTCTCACGCCAGGGAGGAGGGACTCCACTTATATGGATAAAATCGAGAAGTTGGGGCTGTTCTCCTCAGAGAATTAAAGGAAGGTTGTGAGGAAATTTGAAAGATATTCAAAATCATGAAGAATCTGAACAGAACAGACAGGGAGAAACTGGTTTCACTGGCAGAAGGATACAGAACCAGAGGACAAAGATTTAAGGTGATGGCAGAGGGACCAAAGCAGAGACGAGTGATTAGGACCTGGAATGTACTACAGTGGAGGCAGATTCAATCATGGTTTCCAAATTGGACTAAGAGAAAAGATTTGCAAGGCTATGGGGGAAATGCAGGAGAGTTGGACTACCTGAAATGGATTTGCAGAGAGGGTGCACAGACACCAGGCTGAATAGCCTCCTTCTGTGTTGTAACCATTCTATGATGAGAAAAACTGAAGAATTGAAAAACACCAAAAAACTATATTACAAAATATATTACAACTCTGAAACAGGACATTCAATCCAAGCAGTCCGAGTTGACGGTCATCTTCAAAGCGGTACTGCAGTTGCAATTGCATACACCCATCATGTTCCTATGTTCCCTTATTCCCATCTACCGTCACCCCCCAACAACTTCCATAAATCACCCTTCTGACCTTCTCTTAAAAATTGGTATTATCTTTGCTTCAATCACAGCCTCCCAACCCTATATGTAACGCTTTTCCTGCTTTGACCTAAATCTCTTGCATTTAATCTTAAATTTATGTTCCTTTTTATCAACTACAAAGCTTTAAAAAAAAATATTCTGCACCATACCTTAATTTTAAGCACCTCAATCAAATCAGTGCTGGATCAGTCTTCTCTATTGTCTCAAAATTCCTGTGGAGTGGTGCCCAAAACTGTGCATAGTATGCTGACTTGCTAAAAATTTTGATTAGACTCCCAATTGCATCTTGACTTTTGTATTCTACACCACCTGCATATTAATAGTAAAACAGTGATAAAAGGAGCAGTGAGCAACAATTCATGCTGTGCAGAAATGGTCATAGATAAGATAGGGAGTAAAGGGACATCACTTTTGTGCATCTTGGGCAGCCTTTGAGCAATTTTGTTCACAGGCTGCCCAAGATACACAAAAGTGATGTCCCTTTAGGCCCTATCTTATCTACGACTGGCTCTGTACAGCATGAATTAGCCAAATGGTTCAGCAAATTGTTATAACCAGTTTTAAGCAAGCTTTCCAGATACAGAGAAAGGAGTTCTTCATATTTGTCAAGACCATACAGGACTTGCATATCAATAGCAATGCTGTGTCCAACGGCCTTTAACATTGCTAGCCTATTCACCAATGCTCCTTTTAATGGGCTCCATCCTGCATTCAAATTCACCTGTGAAATGGAGCAGTCAAATGTACTCCCCTTCCCTGATGTACTAGTTGAGATATCTGCACTGGAGTTCTCTGCCACAGTCTACCGTAAGCCTGTTTTCACACGTCAATACATGCATTGAGTTCTTGCAGTTCCATGCGGTATAAGATAGACCTTATTGGCAACATTATAAATAGGGTCTGAGCCATTTTCCCACAATGCAAGCTCGATTCTGAAATAGGGCGCATCAAAGCCATTCTGCAGGATGATGGCTACCAGCATTTCCGCAATCATGTCAGTCACCTGCTCAAATAACTTGTGGATCAGGAGTGCTCCCCACAGACCAGAGCAAGTTCTTTTGATGTCCCCAGCCCAACCTCACACCAATAGCCAAGGAATCCTTGATCTCAGATGACCATGGAATCCTTGTTCCCCACTACCCCCAATTGCCCTGGAACCATTTCTCCCACAGAATGCTGGGGATCACATACCCCGGCTGCAGCTTCATGCCGTCCATCAGTCAAGAAGCGAATCTGAATGAGGTTTCGCTTTTAAGATCGTTAAGGTGCCCATGCCCCCGGACTCTCCGAGTGCATCATCCACTTTAGGGTTTGCGTGCACAAAACACGCCCTCCCCTTTTGAATTTGGGGCCATAGCTACTGTTGCAATATAGGGAACACGGCCAAGCAAAATCCCAAAAACCACAATGAAGTAATTGACTGGACCAAAAGCAAATATTTGAGGATGTTGGAAGTCTGAAAAAAATATTCTGTAAATATTCAGCAAGTCAGGTAGCATCTGTGGAAAGAGAAAAAGAGTTACTACTTCAGATTGGTGACCTCAACTGTTCTGATGAAAGTCGTCAGTCTGAAAAGTTAACTCCACAATTGACCAAATCATCCTTTTTAAGTGAGGTTCGTCAAGGTAAATATTGGCCAGGATCTTTGTCAAATACCACTATGGAATCTTTTACTTGCAGGTGAGACGGAAGACGTGCCTCGGTTCCACATCTCATTTGAAAGAAATCACCCTCAACAGTACAGCACTGAAGCGTCATATACTCAAATCTTTGGAATGGGACTTGAACCCACAACTTTCCTACTCCTAAAACAAGTGTGTTATCCCTGAGCCAGAGATATTTGTTATTATGTAGGTATGTATCAAATACATCTTTGAACATTCTAAAATATACCCCATCACAGATTTTAAATTAGTGCCCTGCAATTGCCAAGGTTGGCACTATCTCACTTTGTCAGAATGGGTATTAGTTGGCCACTCTCCAATTCTCCGGTACATATCCAATCTCAATAGAGACTTGAAATATAAGGCCAGAACTTCCAAAGGGTGGCAAAGTCAGATTGTCATTCCACTCCTTTTTACTTACCTTGGTCAGGAGCTGCATATTTCTCACCAGATCTTCCAACTCGGGCCTGGTGAGAAAAGTGCAGCGCAGCAGCTCTGGAGCCCTTCCAGGGTAGGCTAACAATGTTGGAAGAAGTGGAGTCATGCCCCAAACTAGCTAAAAGCCCCAGCCACTTTGAGAAGAAAGGGAAATAGTAAGTGGATAGGATTTGGGGGTGGGATGGGGGGAGGTTGTAGGATCGGTTGGGGGTGGGGAAGATAGCTGGGTCTATCCTGTCCCACTGGCAAGACCCAGCAGAGATGGCGGCACAAAGGTATACAGTCAGAAGGGAAGTTGCCCTTGGAGTCCTCAATATCAACTCTGGACTCCATGACGTCTCATGGCATCGTCAAACATGGGCAAGGAAACCTCCTGCTGATTACCACGTAACGCCCTCCCTTAGCTAATGAATCAGTGCTTCTCCTTGTTGAACATCACGTGGAAGAAGCATCGACAATGGCAAGGGTGCAGAATGTACTCTGGGTGGGGGACTTCAATGTTCATCACTAAGTGTGGCTCGGTAGCACCATTATTGGCTGAGCTGGCAGAGTCCTAAAGGACATAGCTGCTAGGCTGGGTCTGCGGAAGGTAATGAGGGAACCAACAAGAGGGAAAAACATACTTGATCTCATCTTCACCAACCTACCTGCTGCAGATGCATTAGCCACGATAGGAGTGACCACCGCAGTGTGTCATTCTGGAGACAAAATCCCACCTTCATATTGAGGATATGCTCCATTGTGTTGTGTGGCACTACCACCGTGCTAAATGGGATATATTTTAACAGATTTAGCAACTCAAGACTGGGCATCCATGAGGCACTGTGGGCCATCAGCAGCAGCAGAATTGTACTCAAACACAATCTGTAACCTCATGGCCCAGCATATCCCCCACTCTACCATTGCCATCAAGCCAGAGGATCAACCCTGGTTCAATTAAGTGTGCAGGAGGGCATGCCAGGAGCAGCAGCAGGTACACTAAAAATGAGGTGTCAACCTGGTGAAGCCATAACACAGCACTACTAGCTTGCCAAATAGCATAAGCAGCAAGTGATACAGAGCTAAGCGATCCCACAACTAACGGATCAGATCTAAGCTCTGCAGTCCTGCCACATCCAGTCACGAATGGTCGTGGACAGTTAAACAACTCACTGGTGGCAGCTCCGGAAATACCTCCATCCTCAATGATGGAGGAGCCCAGCACATCAGTACAAAAGATAAGGCTGAGGCATTCGCAACAATCTTCAGCCAGAAGTGCCAAGTGGATGATCCATCTCAGCTTCCTCCTGAGGTCCTCAGCATCACGGAGGCCAGTCTTCAGCCAATTCGATTCACTCCACGTGAAATCAAGAAACGGCTGAAGGCACTAGATATTACAAATGCTATGGGCCCTGACAACATTCGAGCAACAGTGCTGAAGACCTGTGCTCCAGAACTTGCCGGGCTCCTAGCCAAGCTGTTCCAGTACAGCTATAACACTGGCATCTACCCGGCTATGTGGAAAATTGCCCAGGTATGTCCTGTACACAAAAAAAACACAGGCCAAATCCAACCCGGCCAATTACCACCCCATCAGTCTACTCTACATCATCAGTAAAGTCATGGAAGGGGTCATCAACCGTGCTATTAAGCGGAACTTGCTTAGCAATAACTTGCTCACTGATGCCCAGCTTGGGTTCCGCCAGGGCCAGTTCCTGACCTCATTATAACATTGGTTCAAACATGGACAGAAGAGCTGAACTCCTGACGTGAGGCGAGAGTGACTGCCCTTGACATCAAGGCAACACTTGACCAAGTGTAACATCAAGGAGTCCTAGCAAAACTGGAGTCAATGGGAATCAGGGGGAAAACTTTTTGCTGATTGGAGTCATACCTAGCACAAATGAAAATGGTTGTGGTTGCTGGAGGTCAGTCATCTCAACTCCAGGACATCACTGCAGGAGTTCCTCAGGGTAGTGCTCTAGGCCCAACCATCTTCAGCTGCTTCATCAACGACCTTCCTTCCAACATAAGATCAGAAGTAGGGATGTTCGCTGATGATTACACAATGTTAAGCATCATTCATGACTCCTCAGATATTGAAGCAGTCCATGTCCAAATGCACCAAGACCTGGACAATATCCAGGCTTGAGCTATCAAATGGAAAGGAACATTCGCGCCACCCAAGTGTCAGGCAATGACCATCTCCAACAAGACAGAATCCCAACCATTGTTCTTTGCTGTTCAGTTGCATTACCATCACTGAATACCCCATTATCAACATCCTGGGGGTTGCCATTTCCCAGAAACTGAAAGGGACTAGCCATATAAATACTGTGGCTACAAAAACAGGTCAGAGGCTAGGAATCGTGTGATAAGTAGCTCACCTCCTGACTCCCCAAAGCCTGTCCACCATCTACAAGGCACAAGTCAGCAATGTGATGGAATACTCCCGATTTGCCTGGATGAGGGAAGCTCCTACAACACTCAAGAAGTCAGACACCATCTAAGACAAAGCAGCCCTTTTGATTGGCACCACATCCTCAAACATTTTCTCCCTCCACCACTGATGCACAGTAACAGTGGGGTGTACCATCTACAGGATATACTGCAGTAATTCACCAGGGCTCCTTCGACAGCACCTTCCAAACGCACAACCACTACCACCTAGAAGGACAAGGGCAGCAGATAGATTGGAACACCACCACTTGGAAGATCCCCCCTTCAAGTCACTCACCATCCCGACTTGGAAATATATCGTCATTCCTTCATTGTCGCTGGATCAAGATCCTGGAACTCCCTTCCTAACAGCACTGTGCATGTACCTGCAGTGATTCAAGGCAGCAGCTCACCACCACCTTCTCAAGGGCAACTCGGGATGGGCAATAAATGCTTGCCCAGCCTGTGAAGCCCACATCCCATGAATGAGCTCTCTGGAGTTCGTAAGGTCTGGGCCATAATTTTTACAGCTACAGCTATCTCATCAAGTTAGGTCAAGACAAATTGTCACAATAGGTAAATTTAAGCTATAAATATCAATATAAACTATATGTTCATAACAGTTAAGAAAGGAGACTGGTGAACATCATGGCACAACTAAATAGGCACAGCTGAATTAGTCAAATAGTATGATGAAATCAATAAACTTGGTGGCAGGTACCAGGCCAGAGCAGCAATGGACAGAAGTCAATCAATAAATTAGTGCAATAGCAGGCACCAGGTGAAATAAAAGGAAAAGTGGGTGTCAGTATATTAGTAAATTTATAAGCAGTGAGTGAAAACAACAACAAAATGAATGAATGAAAGAAAGTAAGTAGTGGGCACAAGGAAAAAGAAACTAATGGATTAGCTGGCAACTACAAATTAATGAATCAATGCAGCAGCAGGCACTAGAGATTTTCACCTCTATCCAGTTTTGTAGTTTGCGAATTAATTATCCAAGCCTCAAATGAGAAGTAACTAACCCCTTGATCAAGCTTTTAATGAGGCCCAAGAGTTCTTAATTAGGCCTTAGAGGACAGGATAGGTTTTTCTGTGCAAAGAGACTTTCCAACTAGATATAAATGCTGCCAGTGGCACCACATATTTATGTTCCTGTCAACATAATAATTTGCTCTTTACATCAGAGTAATTCTCTTGATCGATGTAAATGACTTTTTTTTAAAACATGTATGCAGATTTTAGTGTTTTTTTAGTAATTGAATGCATTTTTCTCTTTACATCACAATATCTTGAAAACTCTAATATAATTTCATATTAAGCTGCTGCAGGCAACAAAGGGACATAACAGTCAAGCAGCTGCATACTGACTAAATATAAAATGAATGTTAACAAGACCAAATATGCAAATTTGGCCACTAGCGATATTACGTTCTAATTAGAAAAATGAAACAAACCGAAGAATTATATGGTAAAGGAGGCAGCCATTTGGCACGTCAAGTCCATGCCAGCTCTTATAAAACAATACAGTCAGTCCCGTTCCCCTGCTCAATCCCCAAAACCCTGCAAGTTTATTTTCATCAAGGACCCATAGAATTTTCTTTTGAAATCATGGAGCATCTCATCCACCACCTTCGTATGCAAGTTTGCTGCATAAAAATATTCTTCCTCACATCCTCTGTTTCTCTTGCCCAAAACCTTTGTCCCCTAATCCTTGTGCCATCAACTAATGGGAACAGTTTTTCTTTGTCTATGTGAATAGCACAGTGGCCTTTGATGTGAAAGTGACCTGTTTCTTCAGTTCCAATATGGATCACTCACAGACAAATGATGTTGTAGAGTGTTCGGTGACATGGCATCCTGTGAGGTTTCGCTTGGCAGCTGACAAACCGTCAACATGAAGTAGTAAAATTCGGAGACCATGCTCTATTAAAGCCAGAGGGCTGCTCATTGTTGAGACTGTTGATTCTGGGAGGAATGGGGTTCTGCAAGGGATCACTTTCCAAGTTTCACAAGTTTCTCTTAGGGTCATTTGCTTCCCTGGGGGGGGCCTGGGTATGGACGAGGGGCACATCCAATACTAATCCATTGCTTTCTGTTTAGCCAGCCTTAGTACAAACCCCTTAATCACTTGTGGTGAGAAACATATTACCAAGGAGTGTCCCCTCTGCCGTTAGTCTTCTTTGTACTCGTTCATGGGACGTGGGCATCGCTGGCTAGGCCAGCATTTATTGCCTATCCCTTTAAGGGGTCAACCACATTGCTGGGGGTCTGGAGTGACATATAGGCCAGATCAGGCAAGGACAACAGATTTCCTTCTCTAAAGTACATTAGTGAACCAGATAGATTTTTACGACAATCGACAATGATTTCATGATCATCATCAGACTTTGAATTCAGATTTCACCATCTGCCATGGTGGGATTCGAATCTGGGTCCCCAGAGCATTACCCTGGGTCTCTAGAATACTCGTCAGTGACAATACCACTTTGTCACCGCCTCCCAATAGTCACCTGAAACTCAGCAAATGAGGAGGCTTTCACTTGGCTTCAGGAATTTGCATTTGCCAAATAAAAATTCTGGGAAATTGCCTCTGCCTAAACAGAGCATTTTAAAGGTTCAGCATAACTTCCCTGCTTTTGTACTCAATACTTCTATTTATGAAGCCCAAGATCCCATGTGCTTTGCTAACGAATCTCTCGATCTGCCCTCAAAGATTTATGCACATGACCTCTCAGGTCCATTTGTCCCTGCACAATCTTTAGAACTATGCCATTAAGTACATACTACCTCTTCCTATCCCTTCTGCCAAATGCATCACTCACTTCTCAGTATTAAATTCCATCTGCCATTTTTCAGTGCATTTTTCTAGCCTATCAATGTCTTGTTGCAGTCATTTAGTATCATCCTCACTTAATAACTCAGCAGGACCAGATGGGATGCATCCAAAGATGCTGAGGGAAGTAAGGGTAGAAATTGTAGTGTTATGAACCATAATCTTCCAATCCACTTTAGATACTGTGGTGGAGCCAGAGACTGGAGAAGTACAAACATTGCACACTTGTTCAAAAAAAAGGGGCTGAAAATAAACTCAGCAACTAGTTAGTTCAACCTGAGTGCTTGAAAAGCTTTTAGAAATGATAATCGCAACAAAATTAACAGTCACTTGTACAATGTTGCAACCTCTGCAGAGACAGATAACTTGAAAGAGAAATTCAAACTTCTAGTTATCAGCTAAAAGGATGGTATATCAAGATTTCACATTTAAAACACTTAACTAAACACCATTTTCTTGTGTAGACAACTTACACATTAAACTATATAAATACAGTTTCTCATTAATTATCACTCTCCCAAGAATTACAATGGTTCTCAGTTGCTCCCAGCTTCCTTTCGGTTTTCCCAGCCGGGTAACTTTTAATCCCAGAACTCTCTCGCTGTGAAAGTTACACTGTAGATTTCTTCCTCTAGCCCCAAGCTAAGCAAATTTTACAGCTTCTTTTAACTCCTCAATGAACTCTGAGCATGAGTTCCTACCCATGGTTAACGATGGTCAGCATTTTCTTTGCTTAAGGTACATGCCTGACTAATTCTATCTTTTTTCTGGCTCATTACTTCAGTTGACTGCAGGCCACACAACACAAAATTGCAATCCCTGCCCATCTGTGATATGTTTGGAGTTATAGAGAAACCTGTTAGCTGATCTCAAAATGGCTTCTTCGCCCTCTTCCCCCATGGTTAGGAGAAACACATTAGCTTTGTATACAAGTATCAGTGTTAATTAGTCATCTTTGATACCAACTCTCTTTCATCTTTAGAAGTAAAGTGATAGTTTACAGAAAAATTGTTGACAATTTAATAGCCATAATACCTTTCTAGCAGCTTGGGAGACTTAAGCCTGGATTTTCAGAGTCAAGCTGACTCAGGAGCCCTTTCAAAATGGTGGGCAGGTCCTGATTCCAGGATTCTCCACCTCATTCCCAGGCTGAGATTTTTGGGAGTGCTTCCCATCAGGAGCCTGCATTGGGCACTCCTAACCTGGCCAACTCTATTGTGGAAATCGGTGTCACCTACTCCTCTGCAATTTTCATGGAGTCAGGCCAGGTTTTTAAAGACTTGTCGTTCGTGGCCCCTGAGGAGTTGTGAACCCTAGTGTGTATGGGAGGACTTATTCAAAAGATAAGTTCAAAAGGTGCCCCTCATTCCCCCTATGCCAAGTCACACCACCAGCCCCACCGCCCCCCCCCCCCCCCCCCCCCCTCCCCCAGGCCCCTCTTGCCCCCATGCCAGCCTCTGGCACTTCCATGCCTATTGATCCATTGTACATTTTCGAGAACAAATGAATACCACAGTGAAAGGTGGGAGGTCTAAAAGAAAGCAGCTTTGAAAAAATGCACTCCATTGATAAATTCCCCGTCTGAAAAAGATCTGGACTGAAAGCTAATAAAGATGTCAATCATCCAAGCCCTTTGAAGTTTCAAAAACTACAAACCACAAGCACTTGAAACCAATTGAACTGTGTAAACAAACAGTGAAACTGACCACAAAAAGCTGTCAATCAATGTTTCTTCTGGGGAGCAGTTGTTCTGTTATTCAAATAGATGTCTGGACTCTCAGCCAAGCCTCATTATGTCTGCTTCTGAACATGTGTTCAGCTTTTAATAAACTGAGTTAGCTGGAGTATTGCAGTCAAAAATGGTACCATTGGTTTTAGATTCTGCTTACTCTGCATAATCTGGAACACATTCCTCATGGCAGAGCTAAAGCCCTCAGCAAATGGCATTTGACACATGCTGCACCGAATATGTCCTGCAGCCAAACTTTGCGGTCTTACACCCTCCCCCACCTTCATTGTTTTCCTCTTTTAGCTCCCTCAGGTCCAACAGCTGCAGATGTGAATTTATCAGGCACACAACTGGTTTAATCAACCATCATTAGATCTGGCATTAAGCACCGTGAGGCCTTATTCTCTTTTGCTAAGATCATTCACTATTCCAGAGTAACCACAGCTCCTTTATTCTACTACAAACATCTGCCTTGCCACTCTCCATCAAGTTATCACCAAGACTCAAGTTGCCTCTGATATATTCCCCCTTATTCTTGCCCATTAAGACAAATTTCCCCTGTTTTCAAGTGCCCTAGACCTGAAACTGATCTCACTAGTTTCTTTCATATCTCTGCTCATGATCTTGTTGGGCTCCAACAACATTCAAGAATGTCAACACCATCCAACTGGCCAATTGACTGGCTTCACACTTAAAAGATTCACCCCCTCCACCATGTATCATCTATGAGATGGAATGCAGCAACTCACCAAGGGTTTTTCAACAGTACCTCCCAAGCCTATGACCTCTATTAAGGACAGCAGATAGATAGGAACACACCACCTGCAAGATCCCCAAATATAGCTACATCACATTGGTTGCAGCAGTTCAAAACAAGGTGCTCACCAACACCTTCAAGGGTGACTAGCTATGCACAACAAATGTAGGCCTTTCCTACAATGCCCACATCCTATGAACAAGTAAAAACAAAATCTTGTCCATTATACCAGTCTCAAGCTCTCAACCAACTCCCACTAAATTGCTGATGCCCCAACTTCTGTTGGATACCTTGCTTAGCTGAATGTTAATCATTCTTTTTCCTTGGATGCTGTCCTGTTCCCTGTCAAATCAATCCTTCCTCAAGACCCATCTGTTCTGGCAGACTACTGCCCTATCCCCAAGATCCCCTTCTTCTACCATGTCCTTGAATATTTTATTGCCTCCCAAATCTGGTCGACCTTGCCACATCTCCATCCTCCTCCAATGCTTCTTTTTTCAATCCTTACTTGATTCCAATTTTACTTGAGGAATCATAGCCAAGGGTTCTCCAGCAATGGATTTTCTATATTATCTCTGAAGGCCCCAAGGACCTATTCCTTGGCTCTTCCCTCTTCCTCATCTACATTTCTCCATCAACTGCAAGCATGGCCTCAGCTTCCATATACATGCGAATGACTAGGTTTCCACCATTTCCCTGGACTAGTCCCTGCCACTGTTCTCAGAATGCTCATTTAGTATCCTTTCTTGGGCGAAACTGATGCCATTAGTTTTGGCTCACGCCACAATTCTGCAACCTTGCTACCAATTCCATTTCCCTCACCATTCACTTTCTCAGGCAGAACCAAATATTTGTAACCTGTTTGTCCTTTTGCTGAACTCCAAACACATTTCCTCTTAATCATAAAGAGCAGCTTTTTCACAGCCATCCTTACTTCAGGCCACTTGCTGATGAAAGCCTCATCCCTGCCTTTTCCACTCAGACTTGAATGTCCCGATGCTTTCCTGGTTAATCTCCAATTCATCACCTTCTTTGAAGTTCAGTGCGTTCAAAACTCTGCTGCCATATCCTATTCCATGCCAAGTCCGCTAACCTGGTCATCACTGAAGAGGCTCCTAATCTCAAATTTAAAATCCTCATGCTTGTTTGTAAATCTCAAATGCCCCAGACACCCTTCTCTCTGTAACTTCCATCAGCCGGCCTAATTCCCGAATTCTCCATTTCTCCACTTATATATTCTACTTTTCTTTGTCTCGACATTCTCTGTCATGCCTTCAGCCAATTATGCCCAGATTATTTTTGTGAAGTCCAAAGGAGCACTTCTGCTCATTATCCCCTACCCCCATCCCACACCACCCCCCACCAAAAAATAAATAAATTACTGTTACAGGCTTTCTTTAACTTTATTGCCAATAAAACATGGTCAGAAAATGTATTGCATGCATTCTGACTAATTCTGTCCTCACACTTCGACCTATGGGCCATTAAGTCTACACTTCCCCTTTTAAGGCTGATGCAGCCCCATTAATGCTAATACTAGCAAATTAAAATAGACCCCCTTGATTCTAGAGAAAACAATATTCTGAAATGAATCTTAAGTTTAACTCTAATAGGAAAATAGAATTTTCTGTGGCACTTTTAAAATATGTGGTAGAAGGAAAAGATGCCCATTCAGGCATATGCTGTTAATTTATTTTCATATGGTCCCAAGAATAAGCAATCATTTGTGCTAATTTCTCCTGAAGTTGCCCATTGACACACAGAAATAAAGAGATTAAACAGTTTTGTTACATTTCTACAAGTTGTATGAACCACTTTAAGACAACTTTATTCTGTAGGCAACAGATTTACAGGAATTAATTTCATCTACTCAAAGCTATCACAGAATTGCATAGATATTAAATGCATATTTCCACATATTTTCTCCTTTAAATCAGAATGAGTTGCAGGTTATGTTGCAACTTCAACATCATTTAGCTTTCATAAAAAAGGTACTTCCGTTAGAAAATAAGATGGGTTCAATGGTAAAAACTCCAGTTTATCAGAAGCAGCTAGAAAACTAGATAGAGTAGCAGACTTCCCTAGTAGTATTCATGTGCGCATGCTCATATCATCTGGATAACCCAAAGAACATTACCACCAACAGCTCACTTTTGAGGAGCAGTTACCACTATATGGGGCAAATGTGGTAGTCAATTTACGTACAGTTAGAATGATCAGTTAATCTTGCGTTGTTTGGGGCTTCAGCACTAAGACCAATCCTGGTCATTTAGAAGCCTTTGTGTTGTCTGTCAAATTCCCTACTTTTGTTCATTATGTTAATTTCAAAATCTTATTCCCAAAGGCCAAGGGCACACGTATATACGAGAATAAAAAAGTGACTGAACCCCTGAATCCGCCACTTACAAATTTTCTCCAATGTGACACTCAGCGCACGTTAGTGAACTTTCTCTTGTACTATCCACCAGCAGTATTATGTTTTAGAAAATTGTGTCAGGCAGAACAAGTGGAATCTTTGGTTTCACACTGCCATCAACTGTGAATTGTAGTGAACTACAGCAAGTGCTTAAAAAAAGTTTTAAGATAATGACCATAAGGAGAGATAATTGCATGTCTTTGCACGTAAATGTAATTTTGATTTACCAATAAAATGTAATGGTTATAGTTAGGTGTCAAAAAAAATGCTTTGAGAACAATTTGTACTATTCCTTTAATGCAAGTACCAGTACTTCATGTACAAAATTCACTGTAAATGTTGTCTGACAGCACCTCCAACTGTACCAAATAAGCTACTGCTATGCTCCCAAATACATGTGTCTCCTGGCTTTTAATAAAGACTTTAGTTAAGACTTCCAGTTCAATTTAAATAACATCTGCCAGATAAAGCACAAAGTACTAGTTCTCAGATAATACTGTAAAACTTCCCACCCTATCAAAGATTGTGTTGGAAACAGATCTCCAGAGAATCACCGACGTTTTTACTGAGGTAGACGAGGAGATGGGACTTAACCGTTTTGTTGGGTTGGTCATATAGCTCGGATGTCAGATTTCAGGCCCCCGAAACAGAAAGTCTTCTCCCAGCTCAGTCAGGGCAGACACACCAGAGGATGACAGAAGCAGCACTTCAAGGATGTGCTAAACGCCAACATGAAGAAATGCAACATTGACATCAATTCCTGGGAGACTATTGCCTTAGACGAAATTAGATGGCGGCAGGGTCTGTGAGAAGGATCCCAGCATTTTGAGATGCAATGATGGCAAAATTAAGGGGAAAAGCGAAAGTGGATAAAGAACACGCCATGACCCAAACTGATAACATACGACCAGACATTCCACATGACAATAAATGCCCTACGTGCCATTAAGTTTACAGATCCCAAATCAGCCTCATCAGCCATCTTCAGACTCATGGAAGGCAATCAACCTCACTGGTGAGGAATAACAATTAATAATCAAAGATTACAATTGAAGGGAGCTGGTTGCATAGTGATATTGTCACTGGATCAGTATTCCAGAGACCTAGGGTAATGCTCTGGGGGCCCGGGTTTGAATCACACCATAGGTGGTGGAATTTGAATTCAATAAAAATCTGGAATGAAAAGTCTGATGATGAGCATGAAACCATTGCCGATTGTTGTAAAAACCCATTTGGTTCACTAATGCCTTTTAGGGAAGGAAATACGCCGTCCTTACCGGGTTTGGCCTACATGTCTCTCCAGACTCTTGACTCTTAAAAGGCCTTCTGAACAAGGGGAATCGGAAATAGCCAGCAATGCCCATATCCCACGAATGAATTTTAAGAAAAGTTCTATAGTTTCAGCAGGATATCGTGCCTCTAGGTGTAATTATGAATCACATTCTCAGCCTCACCTTTAGTTGATCACTCTGCACATGATCATCACCAAAAACTCAATGAATACAAATCTCCAGCATGGATCTCTGGACCATAGTCAGAATATAAAGCCTTGCCAATTATTGCTCACCAACCCAAGGATGTACGATTGTACTGCAACCCCTACTGAGATCAGCCAACACTTCACAAGAGATCAACCTTGGGATGCTTTCTGGTCTGAATGGCTCAGGTGCTAATTGGATTAACAAAGTATCCAAAGAGCAGTTTTGACACATGTTAAATAATCCCAGGATTATGGGATAATTTAATGGTAAATAGTTCTTCTTTAAATAAGTTTGAATCCTAGTGCACTACATAAATGGAGTTTGTTCAATGGTGTAGCTCAAGTGAAGTTGAAGTGACTCTCTTGGTGAAATTAGCATAATTTACACAGCATTTCTAACAAAGTGTGCAATAAAATATTAACCTACCTTCTTTCTACCAGCATACTGCGGCTTTCCACTATTTTCTTTTTAAAAATACTCCTGCTTTCTATAGATGCATTTCTTCCTATTTCAACACAGCTCTGGGTTTGTATTCTCCATAATATGTACTTAAATTATTCCATCTTGCTTTATGGCTTCCTACATTCTAATTTTATTTGCCAATTTATCTTCCCTAGTCCTTCCATCGCTGCTTTAAAATGAGTTACCCTGTTATATTACAAAATCAGTTACATTATTTTTATTATCCAGCAGATGTCTTCTAATCTAGGAAGCATTACGATCACTGGAGCTTAAGCAATTCAGATCTCCAAAATTTCATCCCCTCAGGGTCAGCACTAAAATGCCACTGAAGAATGGATTTTTCTTTACTCCCAATTTAAATATATTACATCAAGGAATAGCAGCTTCACAAATTGCCCTTTTAGCGAAAAAAATAATTAAAACCATCAATAATTTTCAGCTTTCCATTCTCTGTTCTTTTCTCTACTTGTTCAAAAATTATCCATTTCTTCTCTTCATTGTGATAGTTTCTAAGAATTGCTTGTAATTAATATTCCTTTTTATAAAAGCAAATCAGTAACTAAATTGACTCCATGTTCCAAAGGGGTCGCAATTTAATTACCTTCAGGAAACCTCTCTTGGGTGAACATTGGACATACAGCATAAACACAAATCCTGTATTTTGTATCAAGACCATAGTAAATTGTATAGAACTTTAGTGATGTTTTGGGTCTCGTAATCCAGGGACCTGAATTAGTAGAGTACACAACCTGAAACTCCAAAAGGTAGTTTGTGAATTGGAGTAAAAGAATCTGGAAATCAAAGCTGCCATCAGTAAAAGTAACCACTCAGTTACTAGGTTGTTATATAAACCAACTGGTTCACCACCCCCTCTAAAGGAGGAAAGCTGCATCCTTATCAGGTCTGCCCTCTATGTGACTCTAGTTCCACAATTTTGAGGATGATGCTTAACTGTCTCCAAAGTGGTTTACCAAGTCATTCAGTTGCATCAAAAACAACAAATGGAATGCAGTAGCTCAAAGCAGCAGCCCACTTTACAGGACAACTAGCAACAGGCAATAAATATTGCCTTACTAGCAATGTCCAGATTAGGAATACTGAAATTAGAGGCAAAATAGTAGGAGGGCTACCAGATTAAATGGCATTAAACTTCATCTCTAATAACAGTATTCATTCCAAGGCGGCACAAGGCTTGCAAATGGTAGTAATCACATTTTTGGCCTTAGATGGCTAAGCAAAGTGCTAGCAGCCACCCTGTGGAGGTCAGCCATGTGTCTTCTTTGCACAGGTCAATGCAATACCATCTTTAACCATTAGGGTCCCTGAAAAACATTAATAATATAGTATAATTTCTGTAGTAAATAGATACGCCAGGCAACTTTTCAGGCACTAGCATAGACATAACTTGAGTATTGCTGAAGAAAAGAGGCATGTCTAAGCTCTTCGGCTTGCAATCATCAGGAAACTTTGCAAGAATATCAATAAGGGGAAAACAATCATTCATACTGTTAAGAGTTATGGTGGTTGACAAGTGGCGTTGCCATGGAGAATGTACCAGTGATGGCAAATGACAGTTAACTGCCAAGCATGGATTGAAATTTAAACCAGGGAGCTTAACCCTGATTGGTTGAGACATTGCCCTGAGGAATGAACTAGCAAATGGCTGTCAGTTATTTTGTTTAGCTGAAACAGGCACAATCTGTATACATTCTGTCTGCAAAGAACAGGGCCCTATATATTAATATATGTAGCTTCCAGTACAGGCAAATGTCCCACACTCTAAGCCCGATAGACAATCTTAAATTGGTTGTCAGCATAATTCTTAGCTCAGGGGATTATTTAGCAAATGTTGTCCAATCACGGAACCACATCTAATGTTGGACATTGTATCTTGAGTTTTGCAAGCATCGACTGGTTGGGTATGGTGTGTGCCCTACCCATTGCGAACAGCAGCCGGGATATGCTGTTTGATACGATCTGCTAGTCTTTAGGTCTTACGGTCTATATATCTAGCATCGTACTGGCACTGAAATTCATATATCACATTACTCATTTGTGCGATAGGTAGAACGTCTTTTTGGCTTAACGGCAGCATCCTATTAGTGCCCAAGACAAACAAATGAGGTGTCCCTTTATGCCCCATTTTATCTATGATCAGTTCTGCACAACATGAATTCGACTAGTGGTTGGGAAATTGTTACAACCAGTTTTGACCAAGTTTTCGACATACATGGTAAAGGACTCCTTCACATTTGCAAAAGGCATACAGGACTTAAATATCAATAGCAATGCTGTGTCCATGTGCTCATTTGACATTGCTAGCCTATTCATCAAAGTTCCACGTAAAGAAGCTATAGATATTTGCACTGCACATTATATCATGTCAATCTAGACCTGGCGCCATTGCATGGATCAGTATTCAATGAATTTACAAACTCTGCGACATGCGCAAAAGAATTCAGTTTTAATGCCATTGTGTATGTCCAAATAGACTGTTGCCATGGGATCCCCTCTAGACCCAGCTCTCATAAACATCTTTGCTGGGTCCTATAAGAAACATGTCTTCAATGGAATGACACTTAATCTCCTCCCCTCGCATATTTCCAAAATGTGGAAGATAGGTTTGCTATATTTAAATCCACAGCTGCATGTAACAATTTCCTTACATGTCTTAATGTGCTCCATTTCACCTTTGAAATTGAGCAGTCAAATGAACTCCCCTTCCTTGACATACTAGTTGAGAAATCTTGCAGGGGCAGAGGGTTCTCTACCACAGTTTACCGCAAGGTTACCTTCACTGGTTAATATACACGTTGATATTCTTACAATTCCACATGATAAGATTGGTCTCATCGACAGCCTTGCAAATAGGGCAGAACCATATCTAACCATGCAAGCTCAAAGGCATCCTGCAGGATAACGGCTACCCTGATCAAGTCATTTTGTGCTGTATATCACACAAACTCATTAACAGGCCTAAGGCTGTCATTTTCAGCCCTGAGAAGTGCCCAGTCTACCCAGGAAGGGCAAGGTATCTCAAAGGTTTGCGCAACAGGTGAAGCTAGCTGTTTCACATTGCTACTATGCAGTAGCAACACAAGTGGTATTTGCCACCAACAGGATGCTGCCGTTGAGCCAAAAAGACATTCTGCTTTTCACATCACAGAAATGAGTAACATGGTATATAAATTTCACTGCCAGTGTAATGCTAGGTATACAGGCCATACATCCCAAAGGCTGACGGATCATATCAAACAGCATGTCCCAGCTGCTGTTCACAACCGACCACACCGAACCAGCCTGTTCTTGCAAAATTCAAAAGTGTCCAGCCTTAGATGTGATTCTGCGATTGAACAACATTTGTTAAATAATCCCCAGTGTGCTAAGAATTATGCTGACAACCAATTTAAGATCGTCAATTAGGCTTGCAGTGTGGCGCATTTGCGCGTACTGGAAGCTACACATATTACACAGGGGCATGTTCTTTGCAGACAGAAAGAACATGTACACACATTGTGCCTGTTTCATTTAAACAAAATAAGTGACAACTATTTACTGTTCATTCCTCAGGGCAATGCCTTAGCCAATCCGGGCCAAGCTTCCTGGTTTAAATTTCAAACAATGCTTGACTGCTGTCAGTCACCATCACTGGTGCATTCTCCATGGCAATTCTAAAACTATACAAAACACTTGTTAGACCACGCCTAGAACAGTGAACAGTTTTGGTCCCCTTATCGAAGGAAAGATGTACAAGCATTGGAGGCTGTCCAGTGAAGGTTCTCTAGGTCAATCCTTGGTATGGAGGGATTTTCTTATGAGGAGAGGTTGAGTAGGTTGGGCCTGCACTCACTGGAGTTCAGAAGAATGAGAGGCGACCTTATTGAAACATATAAGATGCTTCGGGGACTTGGCAAGGTAGATGCTGAGTGGTTGTTTCCTCTTGCGGGAGAGTCTAGGACCAGAGGGCATAATCTCAGAGTAAGGGGTCGCCCATTTAAGATAGAGAAGGGGAGGAATTTCTTCTCTCAGAGGGATGTTAATCTTTGGAATTCTCTACCGCAGAGGGTGTAGAGGATGGGTCGTTAAGTAGATTCAAGGCTGAGAAAGACAGATTTTTAATTAGGAAGGAATCAAGGGTTATGGGGAAAAGGTAGGAAAGTGAAGTTAGGGATTATCAGGTCAACCATGACCTCATGGAATGGCAGAGCGGACCCGATGCGCCAAATAGCCTACTTCTGCTCCTGCTAAATAGGATAGATTTTGAATAGATCTAGCAACTCAAAACTGGGCACCCATGAGGCACTGTGGGCCATCAGCAACAGCAGAATTGTACTCAACCGCAATCTGTAACCACATGGCCCGACATATCCCCTTCCCTAGCATTACCACCAAGTCAGGGGATCAACCCTGGTTCAATGAAGAGTGCAGAAGGGAATGCCAGGAGCAGCACCAGACATACCTAAAAATGAGATGTCAACCTGGTAATGCCATCACACATGACGACTTGTATGCCAAACAGCATAAGCAGCAAGTGATAGACACAATTAAGTGATTCTACAACCAACAGATCAGATCTAAGCTCTGCAGTCCTGCCACATCCAGCCAGTGGTGGACAAGTGAACAACTCACTGGAGGAGGAGGCTCCACAAATATCTCCATTCTCAATGATGGAGGAGGCCAGTACATCAGTGCAAAAGATAAGGCTGGAGCATTTGCAACAATATTCAGCCAGAAATGCCATTTCAGCATCCCTTGGAGGTCCCCAGCATCAGTTGCCAGTTTTCAGCCAATTTGATTCACTCCACGTGATATCCAGAAATGGATGAAGACACTGAACACCGAAAAGGCTGTGGGCCCTGACAGTATTCCAACAATAGTACTGAAGACATGTGCTCCAGAATTGGCCAAGCCCTTAGCCAAGCTGTTCCAGTACAGCTACAACACTGGCATCTACCTGGTTATGTGAAAAATTGCCCAGCTTTGTCTATACACAAGAAGCAGGATAAATCCAACTCAAACAAGTACCACCCCATCAGTCAACTCTCGATCATCAGTAAAGTGTTGGAAGTAGTCATCAACAGTGCTATCAAGCAGCGCTTGTTTCATAATAACCTGCTCACTGACACTCAGTTCTACTAGTGTCACTCAGCTTCTGACCTCACTACAGCCTTGGGTCAACCCAAAGAGCTCAATGCCAGGAGAGGTGAGAGCGAGATAAAAGCAAAAGAACTGCCCTTGACATCAAGGCAGCATTTGACTGAGTGTGGCATCATGGAGCCCTAGCAAAACTGGAGTCACAGAATCACACAGTGCAGAAGAGGCCCTTCGGCCCATCGAGTCTGCACAGACACGTGAGAAACACCTGACCTACCTACCTAATCCCATTTACCAACACTTGGTCCATGGTTATGACGTGCCAAGTGCTCATCCAGGTACCTTTTAAAGGATGTGAGGAAACCCGCCTCCACCACCCTCCCAGGCAGCACATTCCAGACCATCACCACCCTCTGGGTAAAAAGGTTTTTCCTCACCAGGAAACATCCTGGTGAATTTCCTCTGCACCCCCTCCAGTGCAATCACATCTTTCCTATAATGTGGCGACCAGAACTGCTCACAGTACCCCAGCTGTGACCTCACCAAGGTTCTATACAACTCCAACATGACCTCCCTACTTTTGTAGGGACCGTCGATAGGAATCAGGCAACAGAGTCGATGGGAATCGGGGGAAAAAATCTCCGCTTATTGGAGTCATACCTAGCACAACTGAAGATGGTTGTTGTTGGAGGTCAATCATCTCAGTTCCAGGACTTCAGTGCAGGGTTTCCTCACGGAAGTATCCTAGGCCCAACTACCTTCAGGTGCTTCATCAATGATCTCCATCAGGAGTGGGGATGTTTGCTGATGATTACACAATGTTCAGCACCATTCACTGCTCCTCAAATACTGAAGCAATCCATATCCAAATGCAACAAGACCTGGACAACATCCAGGCTTGGGCTGGCAAGTGGCAAGTAACATTCGTACTCCGCAAGTGTCAGGCAATGAACATCTCCAACAAGAGAGAATCGAACCATTACGCCTTGACATTTAATGGCATTACTATCACTGAATCCCCCACTATCAACATCCTGAGGGTTACTGTTGACCAAAAGCTGAACTGCACTAGCCATAGAAATACAGTGGCTACAAGAGCAGGTGAGAGCCTAGGAATCCTGTGGTGAGGAACTCACCTCCTGATGCTCCAAAGCCAATCCCCCATCTATAAGGCACAAGTCAGGAGTGTGATGGAATACTACCACTTGCCTGGATGATTGCAGCTCAAACAACACTCAAAAAATCTGACACCATCCAGGGCAAAGCAGCCTGCTTGACTGGCACAGACATTCCCTTCCTCCACCACCAACACAGTAGCAGCAGTGTATACCATCTACAAGCACTGCAAAAACTCATGATCGGTTCTTTAGACAGCACCTTCCAAACCCACGGCTACTACCATCCAGAAGGCCAAGGGCAGCAGTCACATGGGAACACCGAGATAAAAACAAAAAACTGCAGATGCTGGAAATCCAAAACAAAAACAGAATTACCTGGAAAAACTCAGCAGGTCTGGCAGCATCGGCGGAGAAGAAAAGAGTTGACGTTTCGAGTCCTCATGACCCTTCAACAGAACTAGGTGAATCCAAGGAGAGGGGTGAAATATAAGCTGGTTTAAGGTGGAGGGGGTGGTGTGGTTGTAGGGACAAGCAAGCAGTGATAGGGGCAGATAATCAAAAGATGTCACAGACAAAAGAACACAGAGGTGTTGAAGTTGGTGATATTATCTAAATATGCTAATTAAGAATGGATGGTAGGGCACTCAAGGTATAGCTCTAGTGGGGGGGGGCATAAAAAATTTAAAAATAATGGAAATAGGTGGGAAAAGAACAATCTATATAAATTATTGGAAAAAACAAAAGGAAGGGGGAAGAAACAGAAAGGGGGTGGGGATGGAGGAGGGAGGTCAAGACCTAAAGTTGTTGAATTCAATATTCAGTCCGGAAGGCTGTAAAGTCCCTAGTCGGAAGATGAGGTGTTGTTCCTCCAGTTTTCGTTGGGCTTCACTGGAACAATGCAGCAAGCCAAAGACAGACATGTGGGCAAGAGAGAAGGGTGGAGTGTTAAAATGGCAAGCGACAGGGAGGTTTGGTTCATTCTTGCGGACAGACCGCAGGTGTTCTGCAAAGCGGTCGCCCAGTTTATGTTTGGTCTCTCCAATGTAGAGGAGACCACATTGGGAGCAACGAATGCAGTAGACTAAGTTGGGGGAAATGCAAGTGAAATGCTGCTTCACTTGAAAGGAGTGTTTGGGCCCTTGGACGGTGAGGAGAGAGCAGCACCTCATCTTCCGAAGTCATTACTGCCTAGATGTCCCCTACTTTTACTCATCTTACCTGCTCTGGTTCATTCCCCATTACTCGATCCAATACCAAATCTTCCCTTGTTGGGATTTTTACGTATTGGTTTATAAAGTAGCCCTATACACATTCTAGAAACTCTATTCCCTTATCCCTTTACGTAACTCTGCTCTCCAGTTAATAAAAGGATGGCTGAAATACCCCATGATTAATTTTATATGTTGCTGTATTTGCTCAAGTTTAAAAGATTGAGGGCATTGAAAAGAATGAAGGAATTCAATAGGGTAGATGCAGAGAAAGTATTTGCTCTGGTGTGGGAATCCAAAACAACATTAAAGTAGAACTAGCTCAGAAATTAGGCAGCACTGTTTCCGTAAAATGTAGTAGAAATCAAGAACCCACTCCCCCAAAAGATTTGAATGCTGGATCAACTGAAAATTTCAACACTATAATCTATAGATATTTGTTACGTAAGGCAATCAAAAGATGGAACAAAGTAAATGGAGATGAGGTATAGATCTGCCAGGATCAAATTGAACAGATCAGATTTGAGGGACTGAATGGCCTACACCTGTCCCTATGAATCAGCCCCACTTCAGCTGTCTCATGCAATGAAGTTTTGCTACAAATGTTGAAAATATATGTTTTTCTTTCTTTAATTGATTATCCTCCTCCTATCCCGCTGGGATACAGTTCAACTAGTGACATTTTCACCCCAGCAGTCATTATTCAATCAAGAGTTTTAATATAGAGTGCCAGAAGGTCATTTGAATGTTGTGATTCAAGTCCAATCAGGTCATCACCCTGTATGTTTATGTGCAGCTGGGAGCAATAGATTGAGATTACTGGCAGGAACATTTTCTCATTCCTAACCCTGGATGCTGAGACAACCCTAATGAAGATATCAAATTCAATATGAACGAGAATCAAGCATAGGACTTTTCTGGTCGATACAGTTCAATTATTCACTAGATAAACAAAGCCATTACCAAAACATTAATGTTAAACATGAATTATTTTTATGTTGGTTAAAGAAAGTTAACAACAGTCAGTTTTTCGCTAACCGGAAGTTTTAATTCCATTTGTTTTTGCAGATTGGAGAAATCTACAATAGAGTAATTAACTCCACAATGTAGGGTATCAAATTATTCTTGCACCAGCAGTACAGCTGCCCCATTAGAAACACTGCTGAGATTTACTTTCTTCCAAATGTATCTTGGAAGGTCAATTTACTTCAAAAGTTTTATTTTGCAGGTAATTTTAAAGCCATTCTTATTTTAAAATTCTGATACCCAAATTAGTGCCTATATGTAAATATGCATAATAACAAACAATATCAGAGAGGAAAAATTAGATAATGCTTCTTAACAAACAGTGCAGCCCTGGCTGTTTAGCAGAAAATGATGTCCGATAGAATTAAGAATGGATACCTAGACAAGATCATTAAAGTGAGATCCACCAAAAATGGCTTGTTTTAACTTTTTTGTAAAGCACTTTGGGACATTTTACTATGTTAAAGACACTACACAAATGTTGCTGTTAGTTTGGTGACATGCTTTTCAGGTGGTTGGTTTGCTAATGTCGTAGCAGTGCAGTATATTAACACAACCTCAACAGTGCAAGCTTTGGCTTCTGATAAATTTAAAGAAATGGATATTCGCCCACATTGTGCTGCCACCCTCAGTATATGCCTTTAGGAAGACAGCCAGCAAAACAACTGGATCTTATGTATTTAAGAACATAAGAAATAGGAGAAGTAGGGCATTCAGCCTTCGAGTCCTCTCTGTCATTCAATGAGATCATGGCTGATCTTCTACTTCAACACCATTTTCGTGCAGTATCCCCATATCCCTCAACGTTTTTAAAATGTAGAAATCTATCAGTCTTGAACATTCTCAACAACTGAGCCTCCAGAGTCCTCTGGGACAGATTCACCACCCTCAGTGAAAAAATTCCTCCTCATCTTAGTCCTAAATGACCTGCCCCTTATTCTGATACTGTGTCCCCTGGTTCTAGACATCCAGTCAGGGCAAACATGCTTCCTGTATCTATCCTGTAAGAATTTTGCATATTTAAATGAGATCTCCTCTCATCCTCCCAAACGCCAGAGAATAAAGGCCTAGTTTATTTAGTCTTTCCTCATAGGGTGATCCCTCCATCCCAGGAATTAATTCAGTGAACCTTTGTTGCACTGCCTCTATTGGAAGTACATCTTTCCTTAGGTAAGGAAACCAAAACTGCACACAATACTCCAGGTGCAGTCTCACCAAGGCTCTATATAAATTGCAGTAAGGCATCATTAATCTTATACTTAAATCCTCTTGTAATAAAGGCCAACATACCATTTGCTGCCTTAATTTCTTGCTGTACCTGCACGTTAGCTTTGAGTGGCTCATGCACCCAAGTCCCTTTGTAGTTCAACATTTCCCAGCCTCTCAGTTTATTTAAGTCATATTCTGTATTTCTGTTTTTCCTACCAAAGTGGCTAACCTCACATTTTTCCATATTGTATTCCATTTACCAAATTTTTGCCCACTAGCTCAGCATCTCCAAATCCCCTGAAGCATTTTTGCATCCTCCTCAACTCACATTTCCACCTAGATTTGCATCATCTGCAAACTTGGAAATATTACCTTTAATCCCCACATCCAATCATTGATATGGATTGTGAATAGATGGGGCCCAAGAACTGATCCTTGCCGTACTCCACAAGTCACAGCCTGCTGAAAATGATCCATTTATTCCTTTTCTGTTTTCTGTCCATTAAACAGTTCTCAATCCATGCCAGTATATTCCCCCCCAATCCCATGTGCTTTACTTTTTCTTACTAATCCCTTGTGCGGGACTTTATCAAAAGCTTTGTGAAAATTTAAATATACCACATCCACCAGCTTCCCTTTACCTATTCTTCTAGTCATATCCTCAAGGAGACTCCAAGTTTGTTAAACATGATTCCCCTTTCATAAATCCATGCTGATTCTGCCCAATCCTACCATTATTTTCTAAGTTTCCTGTTATCACATCCTTTATTATGGATCCTAGCATTTTCCTTACTACTCAGGCTATCAGGTCTGTAGTTCACATTTTATTGCGTCAGGGGTCAGGAAAAATAGTGTTCTGTCTCAGGAAGGGGAAAGGAACTTTCACTATATCATCTTCTTAACATTGCCATGTCTAGTAGAATAGAGTGGGTTCACTGTATTTTAAAAACAGCAAAGGGTATTCATATTTAGTGCTGTTAGTATTATAGATATTTTGATTTATGGAAAATATTTGTCAATTGTTAACTTTGATTTTTCCTTATGTTTCACTGTTACGTTTTAACATGTGGGGAATTTGAAAGCAAAGGGGTAGGTGAAAAGGAAGAGGAATCAAGAGACCTAGTTCCAGGCAAGTCTGGTAAAGTAAGAGCAGCGAATGGTTTAACAAAGAACCAAGAGGTGGTATGGAGTGAGGTCGTGTAGAGATTTAAAAATAAGGAAGACATGGAAATCAAAGCATTGATAAACGTGGGCTTTTCAAGAGTGGAAGGTGATTCTAGATTTATTCTGAACTTTCCAGGAGCAGCAGCTTAAAAACGATGAGCAGATAAAGGAAAACTATATTAAAGGAAGAGAACTTATTGAAGAACATATTTTATATTAAACAAAATTGGTGAACAAAGTTAAGATGAATTTATCATTTCCATTTTCAAAAATGCTACCAGAATTTTAAGTCTGCACCACAAATTTTAAGAAGTCTGTTTTCTGAAGAGCACTAACCTAAAGAAAAACCAGGATTCTAGCCTTGTGTGAAACTGATTTATTTAGGAGTGAGGGATAGGACTCCGACCTTCTTGACTGCCAGTCACGGTTACATTGGAGACAGGCTAGCAATGTCTATGTCAAAAGTCATCCAAATATCTGTAAGTTACCAACGTTGGGAAATGGACAAAGTAACAGGTGCACAGTTATAACGCTTAACATAATCTGTTTTCAGCACCAATAATATCCAGGCCTAAACTGGAGAACCTATTTATTGTGTGTGGCTTATTCTCATGAAAGCTCACCCAGCCTCTAATGAAAGAAGTATTATCAATGTCAAACAGAATCTGATGTATTCTGATTTTTTATCTCCCTCTGCTGGTTAATAACTTTACTGTTGCACAGCACCACAGAACACAAAGCAAATTCATTGTTTGCTCAGTAGGATTCAAAGGTCAATGTCTAATCATAATCCAATTATGATCAGCAGTTACTGTACTTTATTTAAATGCTGACTAGTGGAACTACTTCAGTTCTCAATAACAACATGGGTATTTTTTATTATATATGATAAAAAAAGATGTTTTTGTTTAAGAAGTTCAATTTTTTTTGCTTCAGTTTGTATATGCCAATGTCCGTTTTCCCTCTTGTTAAATTAACATTCAAAACAAAATCAGGGCAATATAAACAGAGCATGGAAAGCTCAATATAGTCTGTAATCTTTACACTGGAATGCAATTTTGTTCAATAACCTAGCAATCTCAAACTTTTCTCTCCAATTCTGGAATGTTACATTCTGGAGTGTGTATATAAGCTCCTTTAATATGCCTGCATAATCACAGAATGTATTAAAATTATCTAATTTAATATTAAAATTGCAGTTTGACTGTGGGTGTGAGTGATATCTGCTCAAAATATGGCAGTCCACAGCATAGAAAGGTCAGTTCACCAACCAAAATGCAGATATTTAAATTTTGAAAGAAGGGAAAAAGCAGTACCTTAAATTAACTTCGAAATGTTCCCTTTTTATTCTTTTCAAAGGCAGGGTATGGTTAAATGACGGTTACAGTAAATGTGAAATTAGAGGCGTATACAAAAACAAGGAAAAGATTTGGAATAGTAAGAAGGTTATTACAAAAACAAATTACATTTATATAGCACCCAGAAGATAGTAAAGCACCCCAAGGCATTTCACAGAAGGGTTATGAAACAAAATTTCACTGAGCCAAGGAAGGAGAAAATCAGCCAGGGTCTTGCGATAGCGATGTACTTCATTTAAAACTATGCACTTACCTTTCTCGTAACCTGCAATGGGAACTTGCTCTCCCAGTTGCAGCGTGGAACCATCCCTGTGCTAACTGGCGAGGCCTAGTGGTAAGGAGCAAGGCTCAATTGCAGCAAAGCCACACCACCATTAGCATCATGAGCACTTGATGTCAGGTGAGCGTTTGCAATGATTTTAAACATTTTCTTTAATCTATTTTTAATTCCAACTCCCCCACCCCCCCCCCCCCCAAACTCTTCTCCAACACCAGCAGGGCTGAAGAGCCACTGGACAGAGAGATAGGGTGACCGGGCAAGGGATACTTAAAGCCAATGGTGCTGATGTGGTATTGTGCGCAAAGCCGGGCAGGGGGTGGTGATGTGCAGAGCCAGGAGTGCAGGAGTGTTTTAACATTCCTGCTGATTTAAAGGCACATGCACGCAAGCAGGGTCTATGCCAGCTAGGAGCAGCCCTATGTAAATCTGTATAAATATAGATGCAAGTCCATGGCAATTAGTCCAAGTTTACATGCTGACTCGTTCCAGCGGGTTCCATCAGTGTGGGCTCCCCCAAACCCCATTCAGACAAGATGCATATTCCAAAATTCCAGCACAAGTTTGCTCCCCGAAGTTGCAACGGCATTGCAGCCCTCAACAATAACAAATGTCTCAGTAAGATCCAGGCCATTAAGACAAATGAGCTAAAGCTTTGACAAGAGGCAGGTTTTAAGCACCTTGAGGAGAAGAGACAAGAGGAGAGGCAGATGTTTAGGGAGGGGATTCTAGAGCTTAGGGCCTTGGAAGCTGAAAATATGGCTCCTAATGGTGGAGCAATTAAAATCTCAAGGTCAGAATTATAGGAGTGTAAATATTTCAAAGGTTGTGCGGCCCTCACTCGAAAAACTCAATACATCCAGGACAAAGCAGCCCGCTTCCACCATTTTAAATATTCATCCCCCTCCCACACCCCCATCCAAAGGGTTCTTCAACACCACCTTCCAAACTTTCGACTTCTACCACCTAGATGGACAAAGCATGCAGGCACATGGGAGCAGCACCATCTGGAAGTTTCCCAACATATATACACCATTCTGACTTGGAAATATATCACCGTCATCTACATTGGGTCAAAATGCTAGCACACACTGCTGAATTTTACTGTGGGTTTTGGGGCACAATCGGGCCAAATGCAAGTTCCAAGCCTGCACTCACCAACAGCAAGGTCAGCACAGCGGTTTCACCACAGGTAGCCTCTTAATTGGCCACCTGGCTGTCCAATTAAGAAAAGCAGGCAGGTTTCTGGTGTTGCAAGCCCAATTACAAGGCTGGGAGCTCTGAAATTCCAGCAGCACCTGGAGAAGTGGGCACAGCTGAGGTAGGTCAGAGTCCTCAGGAGTGCTTCAAGACTGAGATGCTCTTGTACAGATAAACAGAAATTAAAATTAAGACCACATCAATCACAGAGCAAATCCCTCCTGGGGGAATCCATTGAGGACGTGGGGGCTGTTTTTCTGACCAGTGGTCTCTCTGTGGGGCATGCAGACTTTGGCTCTGATGGCCCCCCCAGACTCTCACAGATGACCATCTCCATGAAGCTGGTACCCTCTTCATTCAGTGGGGAGCCACACGGCTGTCAGAAAAATGCCTGCAACTCCCTACAAAGGCCCTTAATAGTGCCTTTAATTATGTAATTTGGCCTCCTTGGACTAGAGCTGGCAACCAATCCGCCTCGCTCCTGCATCTGGGAAAATTCTCCAGCTGCGTAACTGCATCAGGTGCCATCCCAACACGGTTCCACACTATTTGACCAGCCTTGCTCTTCTGTTCTGCTCTGTTAGTTTAAAAAGGCAGCTCAGTACCACAATCTACTCGAGCAAAATTAGGGATAAGCAATAAATGCTGGCCTTGCCATTGATGCCCACATGCCATGAATGAATAATAAAAAAGATATGGAAACTGATGCAGTGTTTTTGGATGTTGCTAAGGGGCAGCATATAGATTTTATTCCGTTAATCCAGCCGCGTGGCATGGAGTTTCCGAATCCAATGATACAGGAGATGCACTAGCATTTCTTGGTATATGCATCCCATTGTCTCGTCCTGATCCATAATAATAGCCCAAATTGTCAATGTTGAGTTATTAGTTGTAATTAACTATTGATGTGAAAGAAAATTTCAGTATTGGTTAGAAGCGCATCATTTTAAGTCCTTTTATAATAGTTACATGTGGTACTGTTTTTAGTTAGGCTGGTAGGTTCAATATTGCTGAATTAGCACATTTTTGGAGTTGACATGTGGGAGATGCTAAAATCAGCTGATTTTTTACTTCATTTTCTATAGTGCTCCAGATGAAGAAAAACATTTCAAAGCATTTCATATGAAAGTTGTAAATTGGACACAAAGCAGAAGACAGACATGATGCCATGCTACTAAAGGTGACCCTGGTACCACATCATTGAGCTTTTCCTTCCAGGAGCTCCAGCAGCTGCTCGGTTATTGTATGCATCCCTCACATGCCTACACAGTACTAGAATCTGTTTTTGTTGACCAGGTGACCTTTTGCAACCATCATAGTTCCTTCTGAGGTGCCTAATCTTCAGTCACCAACAGATTTTCAATTGTCATCATCACTTCAGTACAACATGCCCTTTTAATAACTTTCATCGGGTACTGTTCAACACTCTTGCATAAATGCATTCCAACATCCATCATGGGCTGTTGCCTTTGGTTATGTTATAATGCTATTCTATTCAAGACTAACAAAATAAAGCCACTTTTGCACAAGCAATTTCAAATAAAAAGTTATTCAAAAATAACATTGTGTAGTTCTGGGTGCCACATCATAGGAAGGACGTGAACATATTGGAGAGAGTGAAGAAGAGGTTTACAAGAATGGTTCCAAGGATCAGAAACTTCAGCTATTGGAGATTTGGGACTGTTCTCCTTGAAGGGAAGGCAGCTAAGAAGCATTTTGCATCTGTCTTCCCTGTAGAAGACACACGTTCCATGCCAGAAACAAACAACAACCTATGGGCTAAAAAGAGTGAGGAAATTAGGGAAATTAATATCTGCAGAGATAAAATATTAGAGAAAATTAAGGGGCTAAAATCTAACAAATCCCTGGGATCTGATGGCCTACACGCAGAGTTCTAAAAGAAATAGCTGGATTAACTTGCTATGATTTTCCAAAATTACTTAGATTCAGGAACAGATTGGAAGCTGGCAAATGTTGTGCTGCTTGTCAAGAAAGAAGGGACAGAGAAAACAGTGAACTACAGGCTAGTTAGCCCAACATGAGTTGTTGGGAAAATACAGGAATCTATTATGAAGTCTTAGCAACATGCTTAGAAAAGCACAGCACAATTAAAACAAGATAACATGGTTTTACTAAAGGGAAATACTGTTTGACAAATTTAGAGTGTTTTGAGGATGTAACTAGTAGGGTAGATAAAAGGGAACAGTAGATGTAGTATACTTTCCAAAAAGGATTTGATAAGATTCCACACAAAAAGGTTAATAGGTAAGATAAGAGCTCATGGAATTGGGGGTAATATATTATCATGGATAGAGGATTGGTTAACAAATAGAAGACAGAGAATGGGGCTTTTTCAAGTTTACAGGCAGTGAATAGTGGAGCGCCACAAGAATCATTGCTGGGGCCTTAGGTATTTACAATATATATTAATGACTTGTAATTGTTGATGTTCAAAGAGACTCAAGTGTGCTTGTACAAGGAACACAAAGTTACTGCAAGCAATTCGGAAGGCAAATGGCATGTTGGCCTTTATTGCACGGGGTCTGGAGTATAAGAATAAAGGCTTGTTACAGCTGTACAGGGTTTGGGTGAGTTAACATTTGGAGTATGGTGTGCAGTTTGGTCTCCACATTCAAGAAAGGATGTATTTGAATTGGGAGGTGGTAGTGCAAAGGTTCACTAAATTGGCACCTGGTTGTCCTATGAGGAGAGGCTGAGCAAATTGGGCTCAAAGTATCTGGAGTATAGAAGAATGAGAATCTCATTGAAACCTACAAAATTCTGAACGGTGGATGTTAAGAAATTGTTTCCACTGGTTGGAGAATCTAAAACATGGGCACAGTGTCATAGTAAAGGACCCATCTTTTAGGACTGAGATGAGGAGAAATTACTTCACTCAAAGGATTGTGAATCTTTGGAATTCTCTACCCCACAGGGTTGTCGATGCTTCATCATTGAATACATTTAAGGAGGTCCGTCAGGGAATTAAGAGATAAGGGGAGCAGGCAGGCAGAAAAATGGAGTCTAAGCCCAAGATCAGCCATGATCGTACTGATTGGTGGAGCAGGCTCAACAGGCCATGTGGTCTACTCTTGCTCTTGTATGGTATATACAAGGTGCGGTATATGTAATGTTTTTAGGAAACAAGCAGATGGCATTAGTTTCATTTTTAAAATAATTTCCCATCAACGAAACTAAAGGAAAATCACAAATTACATTATATATTTTACATTTTTTTTATATACATTCCCTCATAATTTTTAAAATATATATTTTCTCATTGTAAGTTACAATATTCCCCCCCAACAACTGGAACAAAAACATACAATAGAGGACGACAGTTAAAACTTTAAGATTGTCAGTAAGGCTTGCAGTGTGGTGTTTGCTGTGTGTACAGGAAGTTACATGTATTAATACACAGGGCCTGTTCTTTGCAGGCATAAAGAACATGGACACACATTGCACCTGTTGCAGCTAAACAAAATAAGGGACAGACATTTGTTGGTTCATTCCCCAGGGCAATGTCTTGACTCATCAGTCAAGCTGCCTGGTTTAAAATTGAAACAATGCCTGGCTGTTAACCCTCTGTTACAATCTCCTGGTGCATTCTCCATGACAACACCTCTTACCAACCACCAAGCACTCTCTTCACCAAAGTAGAAATCGTTGTTTTCCCCTTATATTGCTATTCTTGAGAATTGTCCTGATGGACACTACTACACCACTTGGACTGCAGTGGTTCATGAAGGCAGCTCATCACCACCACCATCTCAAGGTCAATTAGGGATGGGCAATAATTGCTGGCCTAACCAGCGACACACATTCCATGAATGATTTTTTTTTAATTAGGAAAGCTAACAGAATGTTATCGTTTATTGCAAGGGAAATTGAATACAAAAGTAGGGAGGCTATGCTTCACATATACAAGGCATTGGTGAGACAACATCTGGAGTACTCTTTGCATTATTGGTCTCTTTCTTTAAGGAAGGATGCAAATGCACTCGAGCAATTCAGAGGAAGATCATGAAACTAATACCCCGAATGGGCCGGTTGTCTTGAGGAAAGGTTGGACAGGCTAGGCTTGAACTTGCTAGATTTCAGAAGAGTAAGAGGTGGCTTGACTGAAACAACTATGATCCTCTGGGGTCTTGACAGGGTGGATGTGAAGAGGGTGCCTCCTCTTTTAGTAGAATCTAGAACTAGGGGTCACTGTTTAAATATAAGGGGCCACCCATTTAAGTCAGAGATGAGGAGAGATTTTCTGAGGGTCATGAGTCATTGGAACTCTCTTCCTTGAAAGGCAGTGCAGACAGAGTCTTTGAATATTTTTAAGGCAGAGGTAGATAGATTCTTGATAAGCAAGAGGGTGAAACGTTATCGCGGTAAATGGGAATGTGGGGTTGAGGTTCAAAATCAGATAAACCATGATCTCATTGAATGGCTGTGCTTACAGTAGATCAACTTGCCAGCTCCAAGCTTTGGGGCAGGAGAATTAAAGGAGGAAAAGAAAAGCAGTTGGTGTGGTCAGCAGAGAAAAGGCTGCAAGTTCTTGGCGAGCTATCAAAGCAGGATGCAGGAGGGAGACGGTCTATACTCAAATAGACGCATTCTGCATTCGTCCTACTGTCGCCAGCTAGGGGGAGGAAGAATCATCGGAGCAAGTTTTACTGCTGATAGTGGATCTAGGAAACTCACCAGAAATAGAGGGAAGCACCTGGAGATGGTGAATCAGTTACTACTCAGTAAATTGGGAAAACGTGACATTGAAACATAGAAACTAGGAGCAGGAGTAGGCCATTCAATATGATCATGGCTGATCCTCTATCTCAACGCCATATTCCCACAATCTGTCCATACCCCTTGATGCTCCTAATATCCAAAAATTAATTAATTCTTGAACATACTCAGTGACTCGGCCTCCACAGCCTTCTGTGGTAGAGAATTCCACAGGTTGACCACACTCTCAGTGAAGGAATTTTTCCTCACTTCAGTCCTAAATGGCCTGCCCCATATCCTGAGACTGTGGCCCCTGGTTCTCGATTTCCCAACCAGGCGAAACATCCTCCCTGCACCCAGTCTGTCTAGCCCTGTTAGAATTTTATATGTTTCAATCAGATCCTCCCTCATTCTTTTATACTCCAGTGAATACAGGCCCAGTTGAACCAATCTCTCCTCATACCACTGTCCTGCCATCCCCAGTACCAGCCTAGTAAATCTTTGCTACACTCCCTCTATGGCAAGCATATCTTTTCTTAGGTAGGGGGCCAAAACTGCATGCAATACTCCAGGTGTGCGCTCACCAAGGCCCTGTATAACTGCAGTAAGACATTCTTTCTTCTGAACTCAAATCCATTTGCAATGAAGGCCAACATTACCATTTGTCTTCCTAATTGCTTGCTGCACCTGCCTGTTTACTTGCATTGACTGGTGAAGAAGGACACCCTTTGTACATCCACATTTCCCAATATATCACCATTTAAATAACACTGTCTTTGTTATTCACACCGAAGCGTATAACTTCACATTTATCCACATCATAGCGCATATGCCATGTGTTTGCCCACACGTACAGCTTGTCCAAATCACCCTGAATCCTCCTTGCATCCTTCTCACAACCCACCCAGTTTTGTCATGAGCAAACTTGGAAATATTGCATTTGGTTTCCTCACCCAAGTCTATATCCATGTGCTGATCTCTGTGGTAGACCACTGGTCATCACCCGCCATCTGGTCTGTCAACCAATTCTCAATCCATGCCAGTATGTTATCCCCAATCCCATGACCTTTAATTTTGCCCACTAGCCTCATGTGTAATCTTATCAAAAGCCTTCTTGAAATCCAAATACACCACATCCGCTGGTTCTCCATTATTTACTCTGCCAGTTAGCGCCTCAGAAAACTTCAAAAGATTAGTTCAGCATGATTTCCCTTTCATAAGCCCATGCTGATTTTGTCTCATCCCGTTAATGCTTCCCAAGTGTTCTGTTACCATGTCTTTTATAATAAACACTAGCATTTTCCCCACTACTGATGTTAGGCTAACTGGTCTGTAATTTTCTGTTTTCTCTCTCCCTCCTTTAAATAGTGGGGTTACATTTGCCACCCTCCGATCTATAGGAACTGCTCCAGGGTCTATAGAATTTTGGAAGCATCCAATATTTCCAGAGCCATTTCCTTTGGCACTCTGGGGTAAAGATTATTAGGCCCTGCTGATTTTTCAGCCTTTAACCCCATTAATTCCTCTAGCACCTTTTTTTTTTAAACAAACACTGATTTTCTTCAATTTCTCCCTCTCACTAGACCCTTGGTTCCCTAACATTTCTGGGAAATTATTTGTGTCCTCTTTTGTGAAGGCAGAACCAAAATGTGTGTTCAATCATTCTACCATGTCTTTGTTCCACAATATAAGGTCCCGCGATTCTGACTGTAAGGGAGTTACATTTGTATTCACTAATCTTTTTCTCTTCAAATATTTATCGAAGCTTTAATAATCAGTTTTTATGTTCCTTGCAAGTTTATTCATGCTCCATTTTCCTCTTCTAGCTCAATCTTTTTGTCCATGTTTGCTGAATTCTAAACTGCTCCCAATCCTCAGGCTTGCTGCTTTTTCTGGCAATTCTATGTCTCCTCTTTAGATCTAATACTATCCCTAATTTCTTTTGTAATATGGTTGAGCCACTGTTCCTGTTTTATTTTTGCACCTGACAGGGATGAATAATTATTGTAATTCATGCATATGTTCCTTAAATATTAGCCATTGTCTATCCACCATCAACCTTTTTAGCAAGGTTCCCCAATCCATCATTGCTAACTCGTGCCTCATACCCTTGTAGTTCCCTTTAGTTAGATGCAGAGCCCTAGTTTCGGATTCAACTTCTTCACTCTCCATCTTAATGAACAATTCTCTCATTTTATGGTCATTCTTCCCCAAAGGACCCTGCACAACAAGACTGTTAATTAATCTTCTCTCATTGCACAATACCCAGTCTAGGATAGTCCGCTCTATAGTTCCTCAATGTACTTGTCTAAAAAACCATCACGTACACACTCCAGGAAATCCTCCTCCACAGTATGACTGCTGGTTTGGTTTGTCCAAACTATATGTAGACTATTGTCACTCACGATTACAGTTGTACCTTTAGAAACATAGAAACTAGGAGGAGTAGGCCATTTGGCCCTTTGAGCATGCTCCGCCATTCATGATGATCATGGCTGATCATCCAACTCAATAGGCTGCTCCCGCTTTCTCCCCATGTCCTTTGATCCCTTTCACCCCAAGAGCTATATCTAACTCCTTCTTGAAAACATACTACTCAACTACTTTTTGTAGCGAATTCCACAGGACCACTACTCTCTGAGTGAAGAAATTTCTCCTCATCTCAGTCCTAAATGGTCTACCCCATATTCTCAGACTGTGACCCCTGGCTCTGGACTCCCCCACCATTGGGAACATCCTTCCTACATCTACCCTGTCTAGTCCTGTCAGAATTTTATAGATTTCCATGAGATTCCCCCCTCATTCTTCTGAACTCCAGCAAATATAATCCTAACTGACTCAATCTCTCCTCATATGTCAGTCCCACCATCAGGAATCAGTTGGGTAAACCTTTGCTGCACTCCCTCTATAGCAAGAACATCCTTCCTCAGATAAGGAGACCAAAACTGCACACTATATTCCAGGTGTAGTCTCACCAAGGCCCTGTACAGTTGCAGCAAGACATCCCTGCTCCTGTACTCGAATCCTCTGGCTATGAAGGCCAACTTATCATTTGCCTTCTTTACCACCTGCTGCACCTGCATGCTTACCTTCAGCGACTGGTGGACAAGAACACCCAGGTCTCGTTGCACATTCCTCCCCTCTCTCAATTTATAGCCATTCAGATAATAATCTGCCTTCCTGTTTTTGCTACCAAAATGGATAACCTCATATTTATCCACATTATACTGCATCTGCCATGCATTTGCCCACTCACTCAGCATGTCCAAACCACATTGAAGCATCTCTGCATCTTCCTCACAGCTCACCCTCCCACCCAGCTTTGTATCATCTGCAGATTTGGAGATATTACATTTAATTCCCTCATCTAAATCATTAATATATATTGTGAATAACTGGGGTCCCAGCTCCGATCACTGCGGTACCCCACTAGTCACTGCCTGCCATTTGGAAAAAGACCCATTTATTCCTACTCTTTGTTTCCTGTCTGCCTACCAGTTTTTTAACCATCTCAATACACTACCCCCCAATCCTATGCGCTTTAGTTTTACACGCTAATCTCTTACGTAGGACTTTGTCGAAAGCCTTCTGAAAGTCCAAATAAACCACATCCACTCGTTCCACCTCATCAACTCTACTAGTTACATACTTGAAAAATTCCAGTAGACTTGTCAAGCATGATTTCCCTTTTGTAAATCCATACTGACTCTGTCCAATTCCGCCACTGTTTTCCACGTGCTCAGCTATTAAATCTTTTCTAATGGACTGTAGAATTTTCCACATTACCAACGTCAGGCTGACTAGTCTATAATTCCCTTTTTCTCTCTGCCTCCTTTTTTAAATAGTGGGGTTACATTACCTACCCTCCAATCTGTAGGAGCTGTTCCAGAGTCGATAGAATCTCGGAAGATGATCATCAATGCATACGCTATTTCTCAGGCCAATTCCTTAAGTACTCTGGGATGTAGATCATCAGGCCCCAGGAATTTATCGGCCTTCAATACCATCAATTTCTCCAACACCATTTCCCTATTAATCCTGATTTCTTTCAGTTCCTCCCTCTCACTAAACCCTGTGTTCCCCAACATTTCTGGTATGTTTTTCATGTCCTCCTTTGTAAAGACAGAACCAAAGTATGTATTTAGTTTGTCAGCCATTTCTTTGTTTCCCCATTATAAATTCCCCTGTTTCTGAATGTAAGGGACCTATATTTGTCTTCACCAATCTTTTTCTCTTCACATACCTATAGAAACCTTTACAGTCAGTTTTTAACGTTCCCTGCAAGCTTACTCTCGTACTCTATTTTCCCCTTCTTAATCAATCCCTTGGTCCCCCTTTGCTGAATTCTAAACTGCTCCCAATCCTCAATTCTGTTGTTTTTCTGGCCAATTTGTATGCCTCTTCCTTGCATCTAATACTATCTCTAATTTCCCTTGTAAGCATTGGTTTGGCCACCTTCCCTGTTTTACTTTTGCGCCAGACAGGTATAAACAAATGTTGCAGTTCACCCATGCACTCTTTGAATGTTTGTCATTGCCTATCCACCGTCATCCCTTTAAGTAACGTTTTCCAATCCATCATAGCCACACGTGCCTCATGCCATCGTACTTTCCTTTATTAAGATTCAGCACCCAAGTCTCAGAATCAACTGCATCGCTCTCCATCTCAATGAAGAATTCCACCATTTTATGATCATTCATCCCCAAGGGGCTTCGCACAACTAGACTGCCAATTAATCCTTTCTCGTTACACAATACAGTTGAGGAAAGCCTGTTTTCTCGTTGGTTCCTCAATCTATTGGTCCAGAAAAACATCCCATATACACTCCAGGAATTCCTCCTCTATGGTATTGTGACGAATTTGATTTGCCCAATCTAAATGCATATTAAAGTCACCCATAATTACAAATATTCCTTTATTGCATGTGTATCTAATTTCCTTTTTAATGCCATTCCCAACATCAGCACTACAGTTTGGGGGTCTATATACAACCCCCACTAACATTTTTTGCCCCTTAGTGTTTCACAGCTCTACCCATACAGATTCCACATCGTCGGAGCTAATATCTTTCCTCATTATTGCTTTAATATCTTCTTTAAACCCCAGCAATGCAACTCCACTGCTTTTTCCTTTTTGTCTGTCCTTCCTAAATACTGAACACCCCTGGATGTTCAGTTCCCATCCCTGGTCACCCTGCAGCCATGTCTCCGTAATCCCGACTATATCATACCTGTTTACATCTATTTGCGTGGTTAATTCATCCACTATATTGCGAATGCTCCTTGCGTTAAGGCACAAAGCCTTAAGGCTTGTCTTTTTAACATTACTTGTCCTGTTCCCACTATTTTTCCACTGAGGCCCTGTTTGATTCTTGCCCTTGATTTCTCCATCACTTTTCTTATTCTGCTTTCTGTCTTTTGACCTTGTCTTTGATTCCCCTTCCTCTGACTCCTTGCATAGGTTTCCAGCCCCCTGCCATTTTAGTTTAAACCCTCCCCAACCACTCCAGCAAATGTTCCCCTTGGGACATCAGTGCCGGTCCTGCCCAGGTGTAACCCGTCCAGTTTGTACTGGTCCCACTTCCCCCAGATCCGATCCCAATGCCCCAGGAATCTGAAACTCTCTCCTTCACACCATCTTTTTAGCTATATATTCATCCGATATCTCCTGCTAATCCTACTCTGACTGGTACATGGCACTGATAGTAATCCTGAGATCACTACCTTTGAGGTCCTACTTTTCAACTTACTTCCTAACTCCCTATATTTATTGCATGCATCTCTAGTTTCCTGTTGAATGCCTTCCCTTATATCTCCATTACTGTTTGGGAGCCAATACACAACCCCCACCAACATTTTCTGCTCCTTGGGTGTTTTTTTTATCTCCACCCAGATTCCACATCTTGATTTTCTGAGCCAATATCCTTCCTCGCTATTGCATTGATTTCCTGCTTTACTAACAGTGCTACCCCACATCCTTTCCCTACTTGTCTGTCCTTCCTAAATATTGAATACCTCTGAATGCTCAGTTCCCATCCTTGGTCACCGTAATTGCAACTATATCATAACCATCTATATCTATTTGCACTGTTAATTCATCCACCTTATTGAGAAAGATCCGCACATTAAGATACATTGTCTTTAGACTTGTCTTTTTAACCTCATTAGTCATCTAAGCTTTATTTTGCACTATGACCCTATTTGTTTTTTGCCCTTGTTTTTTCTGCCTACCATTTTTGCTTCTTATTTTTCTGCCTTTTGTTTCTATCCTTGTTTCCCCCTCCTCTGTCTCCCTGCTCCGGTTCCCATCCCCTCGCCATTCTAGTTTCAACCCTCCCTGACAGCACTAACCAACACCTTCCTGAGGATATTGGTCCAGTCCTGCCCAGATGCAACCCATCCTGTTTGTACTGCTCCCACCTTCCCCAGAACAAGTCCTAATGTCCCAGAGATCTGAATTCCTCCCCCCCCCACCATTTCTTCAGGCACGTATTCATCAGATATATCCTGTTATTTCTAGTCTCGCTAGCGCATGTCACTGGTAGTAATCCTGAGATTACTATGTTTGAAGTCCTACCTTTTAATTTGTGTCCCAACTCCCTATATTCAGCTTGTAGGACCTCATCCTTTTTTTTTTTAAACCTATGTCGTTGGTATCAATATGCACCACAACCACTGGCTTTTCGTCCTCCCCCTTCAGAATGCCCTACAGCCTCAAAGACATCCTTGACCCTGGTACCAGGGAGGCAACATATCATCCTGGATCTCTTTTGCAGCCACAGAAATGTCTGTCCGTTCCCCTTACTATTGAATCCCCTATCACCACAGCCCACACACTCCTCTTCCTCCTCTCTTGTGCAGCACAGCTACTTGTGGTGCCATGGACTTAGCTCCTGCTGCTTTCTCCTGAGAAGTCGTCTCCCCCAGCAGTATCCAAAACGGTATATTTGTTAGAGAGGGGGATGGCCACAGGGAACACCTGCACTACCTACCTTCCTCTAATTTGCCCGGTGGTCACTCATCCCCTTTCTGCCTGTTTAGTCTTTACCTGTGGTGTAACCATCTTACTGAACGATTGTCCACGACAATCTCAGCAGCGCCGATGTTCCACAGTGAATCCACTCACCACTCCAGCTCTGAAATGCGGTTAGCCAATAGCTGCAGCTTGACACATTTCTTGCATACATCTTCGACAGGGACGCTGGAAGTGTCCATGACTTCCCACACAGTGCAGGAGGAGCATATCATGCGTGCGAGCTCTGTTGCCATGACTTCCCTTTAGATTAAGCTCGTTAGTTACTCCCTTTAAAGAATACTAGCTACTCAAAGGGCCTTACTCCACTTCAAACACTCCCACTATAGTCCAAAGTCCTCTCCTTATTTTGTTTAAGCTAATGGACTGCAGCAGTTTAATTAGTAGAGAAAGCAGAAATACTCACTTGACCCTACTTACCAATCAGCTGCCTCCCCTGTGTCGCCTCATTTTTTGAATTGTGACCTCACTTCGAACCCTCCTGCCTGAAGGTCCTGAGGGTACACCTCTCCTCTCCAATCTCAGCCTCTGTTCATCGCGCCCTTTCCTCTCCAGTCTAAAACTCACCTTCTTCCAACCCTAACAGCAACTTTTAGTTAATTGCTAAATTAAACAAAGACTAGACCTTAAATAGAATTTAACCCTTAAACTCCCTCGATAACCAATCTCCAACTGAAGCTCTCTGCTGCAGCCAAATACAGCACTCCTGTGCAGACCCATTAGAAGCTGGTAGTGACTGGACAAATTGCAATAAGGACTGTAATTCTGTGGAGAATGCAATGTGCGATAAGTCTAAAAGAGGAAAGTCCTTTCTGTAGTTTAAAGTGCAAGTTGCCTACAAAAATAGTGCTGATATGAATGTTTTAGTCATTTGTCATGGTAAAAATCTTGAAATGTGAAATCTTGTGTTATGCTTTTCAGCTATTAATGAGAAGTTTGAATGTCTTTTAAAACATTATTGGTCTCAACAGGGATTGTAACAATATGAAAATTCAAATACATTAAAACAAGTTTCTACTCTAGGTTAATAGGTAAAGAGCACTGATAAGGTGAACAATTTGGCACCACTTTAACAAACCTTCTCACCCCTATGGTTACAAGTTCAAATCCTTGAAGAAAACACGTCAATACAATAATGAAATTAAAATAAAAATAGAAAATGCTGGAAATACTGAACATGCCTGGCAGCATCTGTGGAGAGCAAAACAGAGTTAACATTTCAGGTCCATAGAATGTAGGCAGGGATCACAGCATTTCTTACCAGAGATAGAAAGAAAGGGAGACTAGGATATTATTTGGTCATTATTTTCCTGACTGTAAGCAAACTCAATACCTACCAAAAGGCTGAGGATCAAAGGTAGTACTACAAATAGCCTACAGAAAACTCAACCCACAAGACTTTCAATGTTGAATAAAGACCTTCATCAAAAAAAAAATTATTCAATTTTATTCACCTTAAATTTTGCACTAGAAGTTGTGGAAGAACAGGTGATCCAAATCCTCACTCTCAATTAAAGGACCTGAACACAAGTTGCTGTGACAGGAAGATAATAATTTGAATACCATTTTTAATTGTTAAGGCATGTGTGGGAAAAATCTGAAAACAAGCTATATAATATCCAAGGACCTACTTACATCAAATTCATTCAAAGCTGCAGCTAGTTCACCAATTCCAACAGGTCCATGTTTGTCATCTGGCACTGAAGTAGACTGGGCTGCATTTGAAATTCCAGCAATAGCCTCTTGTACTTGTTTGAAGACATAATCTCGATTCACTCTGGTAGCAGCTACATCAGGGTGTCGGAGGAATGCCTGAGAGGCAGTATAAAGCATGGTAGCATTCTTCTTCAAAGCACCTCGAGCAGCTGCCAATTCATCCCTGCAATGAAGATCTTTAAGCTCCTACAATTAGGAAACAAAAATAAATACATAATTTCTCAATAGAAACAGCTTTTTAAAATCATTCCTGGAATGAAGAGTTGCCTTACGAAGGTGAAGAGACCACGCAGGATTTTGGAAGCCAAATCTGTATGGTGCCCAACCAGCACAACATTTCATAAATGTCCTGTTACTCAAACTGATTTATTGTTTTGTGGATGGTCATGGTTGAAGAAACCCTCAAGATAACCTCGTGTGTGATCGCATCTCAGTTATCAGCCTTTTAGCAAGGCTGTTCCTGTTCAAGTCTGGGCAAACATTTTTCAAGCAGGCAAACCCAGCATACAATGGTTCAGAGAGTAAGGTGCTCTACTAAGAAAATTTCCAGTTTCAGACTGCTGGATTTTGGGCACTGTATGTAGCAGAAATCGAATTTGTGAACATCAATTACGAAAGGACAGCTGTGGAAAAGTCCACCCATTCACAGGAAATATGGCAGTAATAACGATAGAAGGGGCTAGGATTACATTTTAGACGATTTTCTAAACTGAGCCACTATGGAACATTTCTGTTGAAACTGCAATTTTTTGGATTTCCCCAGAAAATCTGTATCCTTATAAACATTTTTAACATATAGCACAAAATGAAGCAATATAGTAAAAAAAGGCTAACACAACACATCTTTTGACTATCATTGCCTTACTTCTCATTGCTGGGTTTACACAAATTAAGTTTACATTGCCCACTGATAAATACCTTTATGCAGGACTGATCAGCAGAAGCATTTATAGTCTTTAGTTTCAATGAAATCAGAATTCTCCAGTCTCAGTGATCCAACAATTGAAAAGAAACTTTTGAGAGGGTTATAAACGCAAATTTAAAAGCGTACATGCAAACAGGTTAATCAATGCATTGCATACATTAGAATAGATTTACTGCACACTTCCTACCCATAAACGTACAAAGTCAACTTAAAGCAGAGTTTTCAATAATTGAGGAGGTTCCCACAGGAACAGCATTTATTGTCCATCTCCAATTGCCCTCGAAGTGGTGGTGGTGAGCTGCCTTCTTGAGCTGCTGCAGTAGCCCATATGTTTGAGGAACACCAACAGAGTGTTAAACAGGGAGGAAGTTCCAGAATTTTGACCCAGCAACAGTAAACGAATAGCGATATAGTTCCAAGTCAGGATGGTGTGCGACTTGGAGGGAAATTTCCAGATGGTGTTCCCGTGCACCTGCTTCCCTTGGCCTCCTAGGGGTTTGTCCTCATGGGTTTGGAAGGTGATTTCCAAGGAGCCTTGGTAGAGTTCCTGCAGTGCACCTTGTAGATGGTAGACACTGCTGCCACTGTGTGTTGGTGGTGGAGGGAATAAATGTTTAAGGTGGCAGATGGGGTGCTTTGTCTCATGTGGTGCCAAGCTTAGTTAAATTGGAGCTGTACTCATCCAGGCAAGTGGATGGTATTCAATAACACTCCTGACTTGTGCCTTGTAGATGGTGGACAGGAATGGGGAGTCAGGAGGTGAGTTACTCATCGCAGGATTCCTAGCCTCTAACTTGCTGTTGTAGCCAATATTTATGTGACTAGTTCAGTTCAGGTTCTGGTCAATGGTAACCCCCCAGAAAGTTTAAAGTGGGGAAATTCAGCAATGGTGATGCCAATGAATGTCAAGGAGCGATGGTTAGATTCTCTCTTGTTGGAGATGGTCATTGCTGGCACAAATGTTACTTGCCACTTGTCAGCCCAAATATAAAAACAGAAAAACTGCGGATGCGGGAAATCCAAAACAAAAACAAAAACAGAATTACCTGGAAAAACTCAGCAGGGCTGGCAGCATCGGCGGAGAAGAAAAGAGTTGACGTTTCGAGTCCTCATGACCCTTCGACAGAACTTGAGTTCGAGTCCAACAAAGAGTTGAAATATAAGCTGGTTTAAGGTGTGTGTGTGTGGGGGGCGGAGAGAGAGAGAGAGGTGGAGTCGGGGTGTGGTTGTAGGGACAAACAAGCAGTGATAGAAGCAGATCATAAAAATATGTCAACAACAATAATACAAAAGAACACATAGGTGTTAAAGTTAAAGTTGGTGATATTAACTAAACGAATGTGCTAATTAAGAATGGATGGTAGGGCACTCAAGGTATAGCTCTAGTGGGGGTGGGGAGAGCATAAAAAATGTAAAAAATAAATAAATAAATAAATAATTTTTTTTTTTTCTTTTTCTCTTTTTATAATGGAAATAGGTGGGAAAAGGAAAATCTATATAATTTAGTGGAAAAAAAAAAGAAAAGGAAGGGGGAAACAGAAAGGGGGTGGGGATGGGGGAGGGAGCTCACGACCTAAAGTTGTTGAATTCAATATTCATTCCGGATGGCTGTAAAGTGCCTAGTCGGAAGATGAGGTGTTGTTCCTCCAGTTTGCGTTGGGCTTCACTGGAACAATGCAGCAAGCCAAGGACAGATATGTGGGCAAGAGAGAAGGGTGGAGTGTTAAAATGGCAAGCGACAGGGAGGTTTGGGTCATTCTTGCGGACAGACCGCAGGTGTTCTGCAAAGCGGTCACCCAGTTTACGTTTGGTCTCTCCAATGTAGAGGAGACCACATTGGGAGCAACGAATGCAGTAGACTAAGTTGGGGGAAATGCAAGTGAAATGCTGCTTCACTTGAAAGGAGTGTTGGGGTCCTTGGACGGTGAGGAGAGAGGAAGTGAAGGGGCAGGTATTGCATCTTTTGCATGGCCATGGGGTGGTGCCATAGGAGGGGGCTGAGGAGTAGGGGGTGATGGAGTAGTGGACCAGGGTGTCCCGGAGGGAGCGATCCCTACGGAATGCCGATAGGGGGGGTGAAGGGAAGATGTGTTTGGTGGTGGCATCATGCCGGGGTTGGCGGAAATGGCCGAGGATGATCCTTTGAATGCGGAGGCTGGTGGGGTGATAAGTGAGGACAAGTGGGACCCTATCATGTTTCTGGGAGGGAGGAGAAGGCGTGAGGGCGGATGCGCGGGAGATGGGCCGGACACGGTTGAGGGCCCTGTCAACGACCGTGGGTGGAAAACCTCGCTTAAGGAAGAAGGAGGACATGTCAGAGGAACTGTTTTTGAAGGTAGCATCATTGGAACAGATGCGACGGAGGCGAAGGAACTGAGAGAATGGGATGGAGTTCTTACAGGAAGTGGGGTGTGAGGAGCTGTAGTCGAGATAGCTGTGGGAGTCGGTGGGTTTGTAATGGATATTGGTGGACAGTCTATCACCAGAGATTGAGACAGAGAGGTCAAGGAAGGGAAGGGAAGTGTCAGAGATGGACCACATGAAAATGATGGAGGGGTGGAGATTGGAAGCAAAATTAATAAATTTTTCCAAGTCCCGACGAGAGCATGAAGCGGCACCGAAGTAATCATCGATGTACCGGAGAAAGAGTTGTGGAAGGGGGCCGGAGTAGGACTGGAACAAGGAATGTTCCACATACCCCATAAAGAGACAGGCATAGCTGGGGCCCATGCGGGTACCCATAGCCACACCTTTTATTTGGAGGAAGTGAGAGGAGTTGAAGGAGAAATTTTTCAGCGTGAGAACAAGTTCAGCCAGACGGAGGAGAGTAGTGGTGGATGGGGATTGTTCGGGCCTCTGTTCGAGGAAGAAGCTAAGGGCCCTCACACCATCCTGGTGGGGGATGGAGGTGTAGAGGGATTGGACGTCCATGGTGAAGAGGAAGCGGTTGGGGCCAGGGAACTGGAAATTGTTGATGTGACGTAAGGTGTCAGAGGAATCACGGATGTAGGTGGGAAGGGACTGGACAAGGGGAGAGAGAAGGGAGTCAAGATTACAAGAAATGAGTTCTGTGGGGTAGGAGCAAGCTGAGACAATCGGTCTACCGGGGCAGTTCTGTTTGTGGATTTTGGGTAGGAGATAGAAGCGGGCCATCCGAGGTTGGGCGACTATCAGGTTGGAAGCTGTGGGAGGGAGATCCCCAGAGGAGATGAGGTCAGTGACTGTCCTGGAAACAATGGCTTGATGTCAGCCCAAGCCTGGCTATTGTCCAGGCTTGCTGCATTTGGGCATGGATTGCTTCAGTATCTGAGTCACCACAAATGGCAAAAATCATGCAGTGAACATCCTCACTTCTTACCTTATGATGGAAGGAAGGTCATTGAAGCAGCAGCTGAAGATAGTTGGGCTGAGGATGCTACCCTGAGGAACACCTGCAGTGATGTCCTGGAGTTGAGATGACTGACCTCCAACAACCACAACCATCTTCCTTTGTGCTAGGTATGACTCCAACCAGTGGAGTTTTTTTTTCCCTCCAAGGCGGCAACTCACTATCGCCTTTTCAAGGGCAATTAGGGATGTGCAACAATGGTGATTCTCACATCCCATAACAAAAAAGATAAAAAGGACATAAAGGAACTAGAGAAGCTGCATAAATTACTTACTAGTTTGGGACTCCTTTAGAAAAGAGAATGTTGAGGGAGGTGACTTGATAGAAGTTTCTGACATTATGAAAGTTTTTGACAGATGTATAGATAGAGGAGATTTTTCTATTTGTGGAGGAGACCATAACTAGGTGCCATAAATATAAAATAGTCGTTACTTAATCCAAAAAGGAATTCATCAGCAGCTTCTTCAGCCAAACAGTGGTGAGAATATGAAACTTGCTACAACAGAGTTGTTGAGACAAACAGAATAAATGCATTTAAGGTGAAGCCAGGTAAGAACGAGGGAGGAAAAAATAGAACGATATGTCGGTGGGTTAGATGAAGAATGGTGGAAGGAGATGTGTGGGGTACAATCAAAGACAAGGGCATGTTTGACCAAATGGTTAGCTTCTGTGGTGTAAACACTTTTAACTTTGTAAGCGAGTGAAAGGAAGTGAGGAAGAACAAACACTGATCTATGGTAGTAACAAATTTGAATTTGCTACGTTTATTTTTCATATGACTTTAAACAACACTGAATTTGGTGATTTGTTTCAACCAGCTAACACAAACTGGTTAGAAAACCTTTGTATTTTTCACTACTTCAATTTGGTTCTTCTCAGCAAAATTGTGTACCTTGCAAGATGAACACAAAGCTTTTTATCATACCTGCTGTCTTCTAGCAGCCACATAATTGAGCTTTACCATCTCCTTCCCAAACTCCTTGAAGCGACTGGCCAGGTCCTGCTCATTGGTGGCATTCTTCACAGCATCCAGAGATTCCTCTACCTGTAAATTCAGTCAGTATGTAGTGCATTTCTTACTTTTTAATGCAAAATCTGGGTGAAGGATCAAGTCCAACATTCAATATTTTATAAACAAATGCTGAAACATATTTCATCGAAGCCTTGATGAATTGCTACTGTAAAAACTATTTTCTTTCTTTCTTGGTTATTTAACTTAAGGGTATGGGTAACATTTGAATTGTCAGTTTTTCAATTGTTAAAATGTTCTTAGCATATTCAAAAATTATATTAAAATGTGATTAAATATTTTCTGAATCAATTGTAATATCTTACAATTTTTAAATGAGTTAAAAGCCTCATGACATCTGCCATGTCAGCCAAGATCAACAGGCGGGTTACTCCAGAAAGCAGAGCACGGGCTGCCCGAACCATAGTTCCGCGCTTTACAGAAGAACAAGGGTCTTCTGCAAACTCCGCAGATGCAATTCTCATAGATTCTCCTACAAAGGGAAGATAGAACAGAGTTAAAATTGAATTCATTTCAGAACTGCTCACAAATCTTGGTTCAAGAATCCAAAGGCCTTATTTGTATTCTGCACATCTCTCCAACACATCACAAACACCAAACTTAAAAAAAGTGTTTGGTTAAAAATCTTCAAATATATAAAGATTTAATGGGCCAGAATTTATAGTAAAATAACCGTGAGGCTAACAGCATTCATAGTTATTGTTACACAAGCCATACAGGAGCTTCGGGCAAGGGCAGGTGCGTGGTTTAATACAGGAATTATAAATTGCTGTCTGAGCTGTGCTGCTTTACTAACAATGTTCCCTCTAAGCTCTAAGGAAGCTATGTGCAGGCCATGTACAAGTCAGACACAGTCATGTATGGCACAGGAAGCCATTCAGCTCATCTGGTGTATGCTAGCCCTCCATGGAGCAATCCAGCCAGTCTCATTCCCCCACACCATCCCTCCCTCCTCCTCAAACCTAAAAAAAAAAGGAAGAGGCAGCGCCTTCAGGAATGCACCAGACGTCCGAGGGATTTTAAAGAAAAAGCAGCTGATTGGTGAGTAAATCCAGGGAGCAGACTCAGAGGGAGAAGCACCAGAGAGGTGAGTATAAATCTAGCTTACCTCGGGGATTCGCGGCCATGTCGCCAGGGAGCAGACTCGGAGGAAGGAGCACTGGAGCGGTGAGTATAAATCTAGCTTACCGTGGGGATTCGTGGCCTTGTCTCTAGGGAGCAGACTGGGAGGGAGGAGCTCCGGAACAATGACCTCGGGGAACAGAGTAACTGAAGCCAAAACCAAAAAAGTGACGTCACAGAAAAGCTGTGACCTGATTGATTGATAGGAAATCTGCACCGAATTTGAAAAAAAAACACACTGCAAAGCTAATTAATAAATTAATTATCTAAGTAGAGATAGCTGGGCAGGAGATGTGCTGTAGCTGTGTGATGTGGGAGCTGGCAGATCCCATTGTGAGCCGCAGTGACCACATCTGCAGCACGTGGTGGATGCTGGAAGAACTGCGGCTCAGAATTGATGAGTTGGAGTCCGAGCTCCGGACGCTGCGGCACATTCGGAAGGGGGAAGAGTTACCTGGACACTTTGTATCAGGAGGCGGTCACACCCAGTAGATTAATTACCTCAAGTCCGGTCAGTGGTCAGGGTCAGTAGGGTGTGACTGCAAGTGAGGCAGATAGAGGGATCCTGTGTTCAGGAACAGAGGAGCCTCAGCTCTTGACCTTGTCCAACAGGTACGAGGTACTTGCTCCCTGTGTAGATGAGGAAGAGGGCTGTAGGGAGGATCAGCCAGCTGACCACGGCACCGTGGAACAGGAGGCCATTCAAGAGGGGGGAGCAAAAAGACAAGTGGTAGTTCTAGGGGATTATATAATTAGGGGATTATATAATTAGGGGAATTGATAGCTTCCTTTGTAAGCAGGATCGAGAGTCCCGCATGGTATGTTGCCTGCCCGGTGCCAGGGTGAGGGACATCTCTGACCGGCTTGAAAGGATATTGGAGAGGGAGGGGGAGGATTCAGTTGTTGTGGTCCATGTCGGGACAAATAACATAGGTAAGACTAGGAAAGAGGACCTGTTTGGGGATTATCAGGAACTAGGAACTAAAATTAAAGAACAGGTCCTCAAGTGTAATAATCTCCAGATTACCACCCGAGCCACGTGCAAATTGGCATAGGGACGCGAGAATAAGGGAAGTAAACACGTGGCTAAAGGAGTGGTGCGGGAAAGAAGGGTTCCCTTTTGTGGGGCACTGGCATCAGTATTGGAACAGGAGGAATCTGTACCATTGAGATGGTCTCCACCTGAACCGATCTGGGACCAATGTTCTAGCGAAAAGGGTAAATAGGGTGGTCAACAGGACTTTAAACTAAAAAGTGGGGGGGGGGGGGGCGGTAAAACTCCAAGAAGTATGACTAATGGGAAACAAAGCAGCAGGTTAGCGTGTGGCGGGGGAGGAGGGGGTGGATTCAACTTCATGGAAAATTATGAAAAAACTGAAAAGAAAGGAGAGCCCAAGAGAGGCTATTAAAGTCTCTAGAACACAAAATAGGACAGAGTGTTTGGAAAAAGTTAGGAATCTAACTTCAAGCACATCAGATAAAGGGACGACAATGAGAAAGGGAACGGGAAATACAGGACTGAAGGTGTTGTATCTGAAGGCACGCAGTATACAAAATAAGGTAAATGAGCTTGTGGCGCAGATTGAAATTGGCATGTGGTGGGCAACACGGAGACATGGCTGCAAGGGGATCAGGACTGGGAGCTAAATATCCAAGGATACACATCCTATCAAAAAGATAGGCAGGTTGGCAGAGAGGGTGGGGTTGCTTTGTTGGTAAGAAATGAAATTAAATCGATAGCAAGAAATGATGTAGGATTAGATGATGTAGAATCGGTGTGGGTACAGTTGAGGAACCGCAAAGGTAAAAAAAACCATAATGGGAGTTATGTACAGGCCTCCGAACAGTAGTCAGGATGTGGGGCACAAGATACACCAGGAGATAGAAAAGGAGTGTAAGAAAGGCAAGGTTACAATGATCGGGGGGATTTCAACATGCAGGTAGACTGGAAAAATCAGGTTGTTAGTGGATCCCAAGAAAAAGAATTTTGGAATGTCTATGAGATGGCTTTTTAGAGCAGCTTGTGGTGGAGCCCACCAGGGAACAGGCAATTCTAGATTTAGTGATGTGTAATGAGGCAGATTTGATAAGGAATCTTAAGGTGAAGGAACTCTTAGGAGGAGGTAACCATAGTATGATAGAATTTACCCTGCAATTTGAGAGGAAAAAGCTAGAATCAGTCGTAATGGTATTACAGTTGTATAAAGGAAACTACAGAGGCATGAGGGAGGAGTTGGCCAAAATTGACTGGGAGATGAGCCTAGCAGGAAAGAGAGCGGAACAGCAATGGCAGGAGTTTCTGGGAGCAATTTGGGAGACACAGCAAAAATTCATCCCAAGGAAGAAGAAGCATACTAAAGGGAGGTCAAGGCAACCACAGCTGACAAGGGAAGTCAGGGACAGCATAAAAGCTAAAGAGAAAGCAGACAATACGGCGAAGAGCAGTGGGAAACCAGGGGATTGGAAAGCCTACAAAGACCAACAGAGGACAACTAAAAAAGAAATAAGAAGGTTATTATGAGGGTAAACTAGCCAGTAATATAAAAGAAGATTGCAAGAGATTTTATAGATATATAAAGGGTAAGAGAGAGGCAAAAGTGGACATTTTGCCGCTGGAAAATGATGCTGGGGAAGTAGTAGTGGGGAACAAAGAAATAGCGGAGGAACTGAATAGTACTTTGCATCAGTCTTCACAATGGAAGACACGAGTGACTCAAAGAGTCGGGGTGCAGAGGTGAGTTTGATGGCCATTACCAAGGAGAAGGTGCTAGGAAAACTGAAAGGTCTGAAGGTGGATAAATCACCTGGACCAGATGGACTACACCTCAGAGTTCTGAAGGAGATAGCTGAAGAAATAATGGAGGCGTTAGTGGTGATCTTTCAGGAATCACTGGAGTCAGGGAGGGTCCCAGAGGAATGGAAAATCGCTAATGTAACCCCCCTGTTTAAGAAGGGAGTGAGGCAAAAGACGGGAAATTACAGGCCGATTAGCCTGACCTCGGTCGTTGGTAAGATTTTAGAGTCCATTATTAAGGATGAGATTTCAGAATACTTGAAAGTGCATGGTAAAATAGGGCAGAGTCAGCATGGTTTCATCAAGGGGAGGTCATGCCTGACAAATCTGTTAGAATTCTTTGAGGAGGAAACGAGTAGGTTAGACAAAGGAGAGCCAATGGATATTATCTACTTGGACTTCTAGAAGGCCTTTGACAAGGTGCTGTACAGGAGGCTGCTCAGTAAGATAAGAGCCCATGGTGTTAGATGCAAGGTACTAGCATGGATAGAAGATTGGCGGTCTGACAAGAGGCAGAGAGTGGGGATAAGGGGGTCCTTCTCAGGATGGCGGCCAGTGACTAGTAGAGTTCCGCAGGGGTCAGTGTTAGGACCACAACTTTTCACTTTATGCATTAATGATCTAGATGAAGGAACTGAGGGCATCCCGGCTAAGTTTGCAGATGATACAAGGATAGGTGGATGGACAGGTAGTATTGAGGAGGCAGGGAGGCTGCAGAAGGATTTGGACAGGTTGTGAGAATGGGCAAAGAAGTGGCAGATGGAATACAACGTGGGCAAGTGTGAGGTCATGCACTTTGTTAGGAAGAATAGAGGCATAGACTATTTTCTAAATGGGGAGAGAATTCATAAATCTGGAGTGCAAAGGGAGTTGGGAGTCGTAGTCCAGAATTCTCTTAAGGTTAACTTGCAGGTTGAGTTGGTAGTTAGGAAGGCAAATGCAATGTTGACATTTATTTCGAGAAGACTAGAATATAAAAGCAGGGATGTGTTGCTGAGGCTTTATAAGGCTCTGGTCAGACCACATTTAGAATATTGTGAGCAATTCTGGGCCCCGTATCTCAGGAAGGATGTGCTGGCCCTGGAGAGGGTCCAGAGGAGGTTCACAAGAATGATCCCAGGAATGAAAGACTTAACATATGAGGAAAGCTTAAGGACTCTGGGTCCAAACTCGATGGAGTTTGGAAGGATGAGGGGGGATCTGATTGAAACTTGCAGAATACTGAAAGACCTGGATAGTGTGAACGTGGGGAAAATGTTTCCATTCGTAGGAGAGACAAGGACCCGAGGTTACGGGGAGAAGGCGGGAGAATGGGGTTGAGAAACTTATCAGACATGACTGAATGGTGGAGCAGACTCGATGGGCCAAATGGCCTAATTTCTGCTCCTATGTCTTATGTCTCATATAAACCTCCATATCCCTCTGTCCCCGCACACTCATAAAAGGAGGCCTATTAGGGACAAAGACAACAACATAAGCTTAGATGTTTTGTGTTTGCTAAGGAAGAGGATCCTGAGAAATTCTCAGTGGAAGCAGAGGTCGCAAAGGTTAAAAACTCATGGGCAGCAGGTATTGGAAAAGCTAGCTATGCTGAATAGTAAATAAGTTGCCTGATCTGGATGTCTTGCATCAGAGGTTGCTAAGGGGATTAGGTGCGGAGACAGCAAAAAGGCTTGCCATAATCTTCTGTTAGCTATAGGAAAGATTTAGGAGTGGGGAGAGGTGCCAGAGGATTGAGAAGAGACAAATGTGACTCCCTTATTCGAGAAAGGGACATTCCTAGAGACTATAGGCTACTCAGTTTAACATTTGTAGTAGTTAAGGTTTTAGAAACAATGATCAGGGAAATAAAAGTGCCTGTTGATGAATTAATTAAGCAAAGACAGCAAGGATTTGTAAAAGACAGTTCATGTATGACCAATTTAATTGAATCTTTTAATGACGTAACAGACGGTTGATGAAGGGAATGCAATGGATATTATCCATATAGATTTTAAGAAAGCATTGGGCAAAGTAGACACAAAGAACTAAGCACTGCAGATAGCCTAGACGGATGTCAGAAGTGCAGGGATGAAGTAAAAAAGGAAATAAGGAAATCAAAGAGAGGGCATGAAAAAAGATTAGCTAGTGATAACCCAAAGATAAGATAACCGAAAGATGTTTTACCAATACATTAATGCTAAAAGGTTAGTTAAGAAAAAAGTGGGACCCATCAGAGATGAGATGGAAACTTGCACGTAGATGCGAAGGCTGTGGGAAGGGTTCTGAATGAATGTTTTGGTCTCCGTGTTTACAAAGGAAAGGGAGGATGTAGATATAGTAGTCCAGGAGAAACATTGCGAGATATTGGACGGGATGGTCATAAAGAGAGAGAAAGTAATCAAAGGGTTGAAATCCTTGAAAGTTGATAAGTCACCAGGGCCAGATGGATTGTTTCTGAGGCTGCTGAAGGAAGTCAGGGAGGAGATAGCAGATGCTCTGAGGATGATTTTCCAATCTTCACTAGATACAGGGGAGGTACTGGAGGACTAGAGAAATGCAAATGTAGTTCCAATGTTTAAAAAGGATCAAAGGAAATGCCAAACAATTATAGGCCAGTTAGTCTTACATAGTTGGTGAGCAAATTAGTAAAATCAATCCTGAGAGATAGGATTAACTGTCATGTGGAAAGACATGGACTAGTCAGGATTTGTTAAAGGAAAGTCTTGCCTCACAAATTTGATTGAATTCCTTCAGGAAGTGACAAGAAGTGTTGATGAAGGAAGTGTAGTGGATGTTGTGTACATGGATTTTAGCAAGGCATTTGACAAGATCCCACATGGCAGATAGGTCAGGAAAGTAAAAGCCCATGGGATTCAGGGTAATGTGGCAAACTGGATAAATGGTCGGCTTTGTAACAGGAAACAAAGGGTAATGGTCGATAGATGCCTTTGCGAATGGAAAGTTGTCTCAAGTGGTGTTCCACAGGGCTCGGTGTTGGAACCCTTGCTGTTTGTGTTATATTTTAACGATTTGGACGTGAACGTGGGGGCACGATTGGGAAATTTTTGCAGGTGACACAAAGATTGGCCGAGTAGTGGATAGTGTAGAGGATAGCCATAATCTCCAAAACGATATAGATGGGTTGGTGGAGTGGGTGGTAAAGTGGCAGATGGATTTTAACATAGAGAAGTGAGGGGTCATATATTTAGGGAGGTCAAAGTTACAGGGATTACACAATAAATGGGAATATACTAAGAGGGGTAGATAAAGTGAGAGATTTTGGCGTAAAAAGTACACAGGTCCCTGAAGGCAGCAGTTCAAGTAGACAGGGTTGTAAAGAAGGCATATGGAATGCTCTCCTTCATTGGCAGAGGTATAGAATATAAAAGTAAGGATATAATGTTGGAATTGTATAAAACACTGGTGAGGCCACAACTGGAGTATTGCGTACAGTTCTGGTCACCACATTACAGGAAGAACGTAATAGCTCTGGAGAGAGTGCAGAGGAGGTTTACAAGAACGTTGCCAGGGTTAGAAAAGTGTAGCTATGAGGAGAGATTGGATAGGTTGGGGTTATTTTCCTTAGAACAAAGAAGGCTGAGAGGTGACTTGATTGAGGTGTACAAAATTATGAGGGGACTAGATAGAGCGGACAGGATAAAATTGTTTCCCGTGATGGAGAATTCTAGGACCAGGGGACATAGATTCAAGATAAGTGGCAGAAGGTGTAGGGGGGACATGAGGAAGAACTTTTTTTTTTTTTACGCAGAGGGTAGTGGGTGTCTGGAATTCACTGCCCAAGTTGGTGGTAGAGGCAGAAACTTTAAACTCTATTAAATAGTACCTGGATCTGTACCTTAAGTGCCGTAAGCTGCAGGCTATGGGCCAGGTGCAGGAAGGTGGGATTAGAAAGGGCACCTGCGTGTCCTCAGGCTGGCATGGACAAGATGGGCCGAATGGCCTCCTTCTGTGCTATAAACTTTTCTATGGTTCTTTGGCTCTACTACAGATAATGGGCTAGTTAACAAAAGTGCAGCTCATGGAATAGGAGAGTCAGTAACAGCTTGGGTAAGAGCATAAGACACAGAAGTAGGCCATTCGGCCCATTGAGTCTGCTCCGCCATTCAATGAGATCATTGAATAATAGATTGGCTCAAGGACAAAACAGTGAGTTTTCGACTGGAGGGGGTAGACAGGCAGTGATGTTCCTCAAAGACAACTACGTTTTTATATAAAAGACTTGAAATCTTACTCTATTCCAATGATCTAGTCCTCCCCTTTAAAGAGAGCACATGGGCAAGCAGTGCAAAAAATGGTACTTTTTTATATGAACTTAAATAAATAATCACAAACATCAAAACAAAATTGAAGGGGACATTGACCATTAGCTTCACGACAAAATATCTCACTCTATGACTCAACATCAATATATATTCAACCACATTAAGTTCCTGAACTTGCATATTAGATAGAAAACAAAATTGCTGCAGAATGTTAGAGCTTGTCCATTTCAACATAAGTTTCCTTTTCAGACTTTATACTACACTGAAAAATCAACTGTGACAAATGTGGAATCTCATTCCTTCAGCTTTAATTGTTAGAGATTTTTATAAAATGCAACTTATGTTTTCTATTCTCTCGCTTAACCTAATAATTCTTTCCCTCGCTAAGTCACTTCATTTTTGTTTGACCAATTTGACATCAAGCTCACAGTGTCCCTGGCCCAAATATCTTCAGCTGCTTCGTCAATGGCCTTCTTTGCAACAGAGGCAATGTTCACTGATGATTCAACAATGTTCAGCACCATTCGAGACGCCACAGGTACCGAAGCAGTCCATGCCCACATGCAGCAAGACCTGGACAACATTCAGGCTTGGGCTAAGTGGCAAAGCAACATTCGCATCACACAAATGCCAGACAATGACCGCAGTCAACAAGAAAGAAGTTAACCATCTCCCATTGGATTAACAGCATTACCATCACTGAATCTACCATCATTAGGTTACCACTGATGGGTTACCACAGGCCGCAAACTTAACTGAATTAGGTCACAAATACTGTGGCTACAAGAGCAGATCAGGAATTATGTGCTGAGTAACTCACTTTTTTAAAATTCTTTCATGGGGTGAGCACTTTGCTGGCAAGGCCAGCATTTGCTTCCTACCCTTAATTGTCTTTGAGAAGGTGATAGTGATCTGCCTTCTTTAACCACTGCAGAACCTCTAGTGTATGTGCAGCTACAATACTGTTGGGAAGGAAGTTCCAGGATTTTGACCAAATTCATAAAAGAAAGGCAATGTAGTTCCAGTCAGGATGGCATGTGACTTGGAGTGCATTTTGCAGGTGAAGGTGTTCCATACATCTGCTGCCCCTGTCATTCTGGGAAGTAGAGGTTGCAATTTTGGAAGGTGTTGTCAAAAGAAGTTTTGTTGGATTGCTGCAGCAATCTTGTGCATTGTACACATTGCTGTCACTGTCACTGCTGTCACTGTTTCTGTAAGACAAAGGAGCTATTAGGTGGTGGAGGAAATGAATGTTTAAGGTGGTCAATGGGATATCGATCAAGCAAACTGCTTTGTTGAGGATGGTGTCAAGCTTCTTGTGTTGTTGGAGCTGCACTCGTCCACGCAAGTGGAGAGTATTCCATCAGACTCCTGACTCATGCCTTATAAATGGTGGACAGGCTTTGGGGAGTCAGGTGTGTTATTCACAGCAGAATTTCCAGCCTCTGACCTGCTCTTGTAGGCAAAGCATTTAATTGGCTGGTTTAGTTCAGTTGCTGGTGAATGGTAACCCCCAGGATGTTGATGGTGGGGGATTCAGTGGTGGTCACGCAGTTAAATGTTAAGTGGAAGGAGCTAGATTTGCACTTGTTGGAGGCGGTCATTGCCTAGCACTTGAGCAGGGCGAATGTTATTTGCTACTTAGCAGCCAAGCCTGGATGTTGTCCAAGTCTTGCTGCATATGAACACTGATTGTATCAGTATCTGAGTCACAAACACCGTGCAATCATCAGCAAAATGTCTGAGCCACAGACACTACTCTGAGGAACTCTTGCAGCAATGTCTTTGGGCTGTGATGATTAGCCTCATTACAACCAGTCCCCAATTTGTTATGACCGGAACCAGACCCCAATTTTATTGTGATCCCAGGTGAGGAGGAATGAGCTGGCTGCCCTTCTTTATTCAGCCCCCTCAGTCAGTCACAACAAGGCTAATTTAAAAATCCTTTCTCCGTGGATACCTTTTCCCAGTCCAAATGTATTTACTTTTATAAAGGAGCTAACTTAACCAAGCTTTCTTGAGTCAAACAAAGAGAAAGTTTATTAGTTACTAAAACCTGAAATAGAGATAATAAAAACACATATACACAAAGATCAGAAATAAGAAGTTCAAAGTCCAAATAAAAGTTTTTTTAAAAAATATATAAATCAGTCCTTTGCTTGTCAGTGAGTCGTAAATGGCGGTACGTTGCAGCCATTAGGTTGGGTGATTGCGGTAGAGCTAACCTTGACAGATTCGCAGTTAGTTGGAGACACTCAGTTCTTCAGGGTAGCTGAAGAGGCTGTCCTATTTCCTTTTTGATTGTGGCTTCTGCTGAGCCTTGCCTCCAGCAATAGAGAGGGAGACTTCACCTGCAAACTGCAGGGGGGACTGCTTTTTCTTCTTGCTGATACACTAACAGCACACCAGTCTGCAGTTAGTTTTTTTAACCCCCTTTTTATCTGTGCATTCCAGGGGAGGAAATAGTCATGTCTTGCATCCGTCTCAGAATTATTAATACTTTGAGATATAAACCAATAAATCAACAGGAGATGGATTTTTGGGTAACTGCTGAGATGTGCAAATCAGTCTTTTGTCTCTGAAACAGATGTTTCAAGTTCAGTCTTTTGCATCTTTCCCATCTCCCTTTCAAGTATCTCTGCCTGAAGAAGGCCATGAAACATTTTCAGGTGCAATATTCCATGTTCTTTCAGGACCAGCTGGTCAACTATAATCCACAGATATTTTCCACAAAATGATCACTTTACATTATCAGCCATCTTTTCTCAATGTCTTTTCTTGTATTACTTTTAAAAAATACAGATCTTCCTTAAAAAGTTCAATAGGTCCGTAAGTAATTCATGGCTGTAATCTGCTTTTCATGACGGCTTCCAACAGCCTTAATCTGATGAAAGGTCATCTCAACCTAAAACATCAAATATGTATCTATCCACAGAGACTGCCTGATCTCCTGAACTTTTCCAACATTATTTGTTTTTATTTCAGATTTCTAGCATCTGCAATGTTTTGCTTTTGCTCCTTTGTGCTAGGTTTGCCTCCAACTAGTGAAGCGTTTTCCCCCCAATTAACTTCAATTTTGCTAGGGCTCCTTGATGCCACACTCAGTTGAATGCTGCCTTGATGTCAAAGGCAACCATTCACACTATCACCATCTATAAGGCACAAGTCAGTAGTTTAGTGGAACAAAACTCAAGAAGCTTGACGCCATCCAGGGCAAAGCAGCCAACTCGACTGGCACCCCATCCACCACTTTAAATATTTACTCCCTCCACCACTGGTGCAGAGTGATAGCAGGATCTACCAAGTACAAGTTGCACTGTAGCAACTCACCAATGCTTTGAAAGATGCTTACAAACCCATGATCTCTACCAGCCAAAAGAACAAGGGCAGCAGATGCATAGCAACACCACAATCCATAAGTTCTTTGCAGTTTTCTTTGGAATGACAAACCAAGGTAGGACATACACAGTAAATGGTAGGGCACTGAGGAGTGCGGAGGAACAAAGGGATCTGGGAGCTCAGATACGTAATTCTCTGAAAGTGGCATCACAAGTAGACAGGCTTGTAAAGAAAGCTTTTGGCATACTGGCCTTCATAAATCAAAGTATTGAGTATAGGAGTTGGGATGTTATGGTGAGGTTGTATAAGACATTGGTGAGGCCAACTCTGGAGTATTGTGTGCAGTTCTGGTCGCCTAACTACAGGAAGGATATCAGTAAGATTGAAAGAGTGCAGAGAATATTTACTAGGATGTTGTCGGGTCTTCAGGAGTTGAATTACAGGGAAAGATTAAACAGGTTAGGACTTTATTCCTTGGAGCGTAGAAGAATGAAGGGAGATTTGATAGAAGTTTACAAAATTATGAGGACTATAGACAGAGTAAATGCGAGTAGGTTCTTTCCACTTAGATTAGGAGAGGACACGAGAGGACATGGCTTTAGGGTGAAAGGGGAAAGGTTTAGGGGGAACTTCTTCACTCAAAGTGGTGAGTGTGTGGAACGGGCTGCCATGTGACGTGGTAAATGCGGGCTCACTCTTACGTTCTAAGAGTAAATTGGATAGATACATGGATGGGAGAGGTCTGGAGGGTTATGGACTGGGTGCAGGTCAATGGGACTAGCGGAATAATATTTCGGCACAGACTAGAAGGGCCAAATGGCCTGTTTTTCTGTGCTGTAGTGTTCCATGGTTCCTCTTCTAATCATGCACCATCCTGCCTTGGAATTATATCGTTGTTTCCTCACTTTCGCTTGGTCAAAATCCTGCGATACATTCCCTATTAGCACTATGGGTGTACCTACACAACATGAACTGCAGAGGTGAAGGCAGCAGCTCAACACCACCTTCCAAGGTCAAATAAGCATGGGCAATAAAATGCTGGCCTTGAACATCCCATGAACAAATATTTTAAAAAATCAAAAGCCATATTTGTTTGACAGTACTTCAATTTTATTGGTTAAGGAGATAAACAGTTGCTTGTGCTGTTAACAAAAATCCCAAAAGCCCTGTTGCTGTGTTTCAATCTTCCACTCAGAGCAAATTCAAGAATAAAGCCTTACAGAAGTTAAACGAGCAAGGGCAACCAACACTTGTTCACCAGGTACAGCAAATTCTGACCCAATATCTTTGTCACCATCACTTCATTGAGGACTATTTTGTTTTCTTGAATTTACTTCAGAAATTTCTCAGGTTTAGTGCCTCAGACTACTCCCACTGATGGCTGACAGTCAACCTCAAAGCTAATACCGGCTAGTATTTTTTGGAGTTTGGAATAATTCGACTGTGACCTAATACAATTTTAATTCTTCAGCTACCGAATTTAACAGCAGTTTTGATGTTGACCATCACCGCACTTCAGAACTCCACATACACATCATTAATGGCAAAATTTAGTACAAATCATTTGTTATGAGTAAAGCTTTAAAAGCATTAAATTCACATCATTGTATGATTTTAGGATACATGTTTTGACAAAAAGAAAACACTCAATCTTTTTCAAGTCAGAACGTCAACTTTACAGGGATCAACTATTAATGTTTACTTCAAATAGTGCCACTTACTGTAATTTAAAACGGAATTCCAGCTGTACATCTGATACATCTTAAAATTTTATGCACATATATTAGGGTTATTGGAGATAAGTCTTTAAATCAATCTTTTGCTTCACTTTTCATATTGCCTAAAATAATTAATTTAACCCCCTTATGGCTTTCAGAAATATTAATAGCTAAAACTGACTACCCAAACAGGTCACTGAAAAAACAAACATTTGCATTTTACATAGTAATCATCCATTACTCATCAATAATTAATTTGTGTTTTTTTAATAAAATTTCAACATAATGCACAAGAAACTCTCCAATACACTTGAATTTAGAGTAACTGTTCTTTCTCTGTTGATCTGTTCCTGCAGCAAAAATTCATTTTTAGCTATATCCATTAACCCTTTCTAGTCCAGTTTCTCACTTACATGCAGTGCTGGTGGTAACCTTAATAGGCATTAATCAGAATTAAACTTCAAAAAGCACTGAGAAAAGCTGAAAACTGAAAATACAAGTTGGGGCAAGGGTGGGGTGGGGGGGGGTGGTGGATGTTAGTGCTTCATTTTATCTACAGTAATTTCTTTTATTGAAAAAAACAATACTGATAGCTATATTTTGCAAAATTGAGATCCACTCCTTCACGAGCCACTGGAAGGGAAAATGAAAATTACAATTCTAAAGCAAGATCAGAACTCCATTTGTTATTGACTAATTCTTCCTCAAGATAACCATAACGATCAATTAGGATTAACTTTGTTCTTTAAGGAATGTGTAAGGCAGATTGTGGCATTGTGCAGGATCACAGAGCTCACTGGGCTCAGAAAATATCCACTGGTTTGAGTATGTTTTTTCGAATTCATGAAACCTTCAAAGGGCTGGAATCTAAGGTCAAATTTTGGCTTTTGTCTGGATATTCCAGCTCCATTATACATGTAGCTTGACTTAAATCTCTCCTTCACTCTCAAGGAAGAAGAGCAAGCTTATCAACAGTCTCCTGTTCTACTTGATGGCATCATAAAATATTGTACTAGAGTCCCCCTTACAGATATTCCTGAAGGAACTACAATGCTTTTTATTGAAATTGATATTGTGCTGCTGTCCTCAGGATTTGCTGGATTAAACAACAAGCTTGTTCACTATCACGCAATGGGTGAAAACAACGGGATAAAGAGAATGGTGTCTCCCTCCATATGAGGAAATAAATAGCAGTTACAACACAGCACAGACTATTTAAACCAAACCATGCTGTTTTTGCATTTACCCACAACACAAACAAATAATCCTAAATCAAATTTACTCCAACCTGCTGCACTATTCCTTCATTCTTTTTCTGTACCTGTCTATTCAACCTAGCCTGTCAATATGAACATTGGGTGAATTTCCTCAGGACCATTCATGCATGTAAATGAGGTTTCCACAAAGATACGAGAATGGAGTGGGAGTAGCCCCAAGGACAAAATCGGTTTAAAAGATCTGTTAGGATTTTTTTTGAGACTCTAGGGTAGATAAGGACGAACCAGTGAGTGCAGCATATTTGGATTTAAGGTATCATGCAAGAAGCTATTACACAAAGTTAGGGCTCATGAGATTAGGATAATATATTAACATGAATTGAAGATTGGTTAACAGATAGGAAACCGAGAGTCAGCATAAACGGGTCATTTTTAAGCTGGCAGGCTGTTACTAGCAGGGTACCTGAAATATCTGTGTTGAAGCTCAGCTATTTACAATCTAATTACTTGGAGTATAACTGGCCAAACCTTCCAGTCTCCGGATCATCGGAGACCAGATGTACAGTTACGATCCCAACTGACGTTAATACTGGACAAGTCAGATCCCAGAGTGAAACCTGACTTAACAGACCCTAACCTTTTAAGAAATCGTGGAGCAAGGTTACTAAACAAATTCACCAGAGTCTGGTGATGAACTTTTAACACAAAACAGAGTGGTGGAGAGAGTGAATATTTGTGAATGGGGTGACAATCAAGGGGGCTGCTTTGCCTGGATGCTGTCAAGTTTCTTGAGTGCTGCGGGAACTGCACTCATCAAGGCAAGTGGAGAGTATTCCATCACATTCCTGACTTGTGCCTTGTAGATGGTGGACAGGCTTTGGAAAGTCAGGTGGTGAGTAACTTGCTGGAGGAGGCAGTGGCATAGTGGTATTGTCAATGGACTAGTAACCCAGCGGCCCATGTTCGAATCCCACCATGGCCGAAGGAATAAAAATCTGGAATTAAGAGTCCAATGATAACCAAGAAACCATTGTCAATTGTTGTAAAAATCCATCTGGTTCACTAATAGCTTTTAAAGAAAGAAATCTGCTGTCCTTCCCTGGTCCAGACCCACCCACAGCAACGTTATTTACTTTGAAATGGTAAACCACCCAGTTCTATCAAGCCACGACAAAGTCTACAAGGAATGAAACCGGACAGACCACTTGGCATCAACTTAAGCACCGGAAACAACAATGGCAAACTCTACTCTGTGAACCATGCAAAGTCCTCCTTACTAACATCGGAGGGCTAGTGCCAAAACTGGGAGACCTGGCCCACAGACCAGTCAAGCAACAGCCTGACATCGTTATGCTCACAGAATCAGACCTTACAGATAATGTCCCAGGCACAAACCATCACCTTCCCTGAGCTCTGAACCAGTGTCATACAGACTCAAAACGTTAACTGTTTCTCTCTCCACAGAGGCTGCTAGACTAGAGCTTTTGTCAGTATTTTGTGTTTTTATTTCAGACTTCTAATACCAGTCATGAATGGCAGTGGACAATTAAACAACTCATTAGAGGAGGCTCCACAATGATGGGGGAACCCAGCAGATCAGTGCAAAAGATAAGGCTGAAGCATTCGCTAAAAGCTTCAGCCAGAAATGCCAAGTGGATGGATCATTCTCAACCTCCTCCGCAGGTCCCCTGCATCACAGATGCCAGTTCCCAGCCAATTCAATTAACTCCACATGATATCCAGAAACGGCTGAAGGCACTTGCTAGTGCAAGGGCTATGGGCCCTGACAATATTCCGGCAATAGTACTGAAGGTTTGTGCTCCAGAACTTGCCACGCCCCTAGCCAAGCTGTTCCAATACAGCTACAACAGTGGCATCTACCCAGCTCTGTAGAAAATTGTCCAGGTATGGCCTGTACACAACAAGCAGGACAAATCCAACCTGACCAATTACCGCACCATCAGTCTATTCTCGATCATCAGTAAAGTGATGGAAAGGGTCAACAACAGTATTATCAAGTGCAATTTGTTTTGAAATACCTGCTCACTGAGTCAGCCTGTTCTGCCATTCGATAAGATCCCAGCTGATCCAATTCTCATCTCAAACCCACTTTGCTGTCTGTTCCCCATAACCCTCGACCCCCTTGTCCATCAAAAATACATCCAAGTCTGCCTTGAATAAATTCAACGACCCAGCCTCCACTGCCTTCTATGCAAATTCCACACGCTAACAACCCAAAAAGAAAACATTTCTCCTCATCTGTCTCCAAAGAGAGGCCATTTATTCGTAAAGTGTGTACCCTAATTCTAATTACCCCCACAAGAGGAAACATCCTCCAGGCATCCACCTTATCCAGTCCCCTCAAGATTGTATGTTTCAACAGGCAGAATTTTACGTCCCCTGGGCCTGCACCCGATTGTGATGCATGGACCTTGTTTTGCAGCTTTTTAAACCTTTAGTTCATCATTTGAAGGTCTGTAGCTCCCCAAGGCAGCTGTCTGCCTTTAGGGAGCTCTCTCGCATCGCTTAACCAAGGGGTGCAGTGGCCTAATCCTGCTCCTAATTCGTATCTTCAAATGTAAGGTAGCCTGGAAAGTGAGTTCAAAGTGCTTTCAGGACAATTTCTTAGAACAGTGCATTCTAGAACCAACAAAGATGGCAGGCTATTCTGAAACATAAACAGAAAATGCTGGAAAAGCTCAGCAGGGCTGGCAGTACTTGTGGAGAACGAAGCAGTTGAGTTTTCCCAGCATTTTTCTGTCTTTATTTCATATCTCCAGCATCCAAAGTGTTTTGCTTTTATCTTAGCAAGCTATTTTAAACCTGGTAATGAGCAACAAGAAAGGATTAATCTATAATCTCATGGTAAAGGGGCCCCTAGGTGACAGTGATCGTAACATGATTGTTTTAAACCTGAATTATAGATAAGTATAAAGTATAAGTATAAAGAAAGCAGATCTAGCTAAAGTGAATTGGGAAACTAGGTTAAAAGGTAGGACAGTGGAGATGCAATGTCAGACTTGCGTAAGAACTTTTAAAGAGATACCTAATAACCCTCAGCAAAGATTTATCCCAGTATGAAAGAAAGACTCTAAGAAGGATGCATCATCCATAATTGAATAAGAGAGATAAGGATATTATCAAACCAAAAGATTCAATGTAAAGATTCGTAAAGATTGGTGGTAGGTTAGAAGATTAGCCATTTTTTGCTGGTTCTTAAAATTTGACCGAGAAAAAAAAGAGTATGGGAGAAAGCTAGCCAGTAATATAAAAGCACATGGTAAGAGTTGACAAATATTTGAATAGAAAAAGAACAACTGAAGCTGGTGTTGATCCTCTAGAGAATGAGTCTGGGGAATTGATAATAGGAACAAGGAAATGGGAGAAGTGTTGAACAGGTATTTTGTGTCCGCCTTCACTGCAGAAGACATAGAAACCTTCCCAAAGATACTTGAAAATCAAGAGGTGAACGGGAGGAAGGAACTTGGACAATCACCACCACTAGGGAAAAAGTGCTGGGAAAACTATTAGACCGAAAGGCTGACAAGTCCCCAGGACCAGGTGGCCTGTATCCTAGGGTCTTAAAAGAAGTGGCTGCAGAGTTAGTAGATGCATTGGTTATAATATTACATTGCGTTTTGGCAGGGTCCCAGTGGATTGGAGAATGGCTAATCTAACTCCTTTATTCAAGAAGGGAGTCAGAAATCAGGAAACTACAGGCCAGAGAGCCTAACTTCTTTGTTATAGGGAAATTGCTAAAGCCCTTTATTAAGGAGGTTATTATTTATACTTAGAAATTCATAATTTGATCAGGCAAAGTCAACATGGTTCTATGAAAAGGAAACAGTGTTTACTAATTTATTAGAGTTTTTTGAGGAAGTAAGAAGCAAGATGGATAAAAGGGAATCTGTAGATGTGGTGTATTTGGATTCCCAGAAGGTGCCCCATTAAAGTTTACTACACAAGATAAGATTAGATGGTGCAGGGGGTAGCATATTAGCATGGATAAAGGATTGGCTAGCTAACAGGAAACAGAGAGTAGGGATAAATGGGTATTCGTCAGATTGGCAAGCTGTGACAAGTGGAGTGTCACATCCATCATTGCTGGGGCCGCTGCTATTTACAATCTACATCAATGATTTGGAGGAAGAGACTGAATGTATTGCAGCTAAATTTGCTGTGAGACCAAGACAGGTAGGAAAGTAAGTTGTCAAGAGGAGGTAGAGAGTCTGCAAAGTGAGTTGTCAAAAGTTTGGCAGATAGAGTATAATGTGGGAAAATGTGAACTTGTCCACTTTGGCACGAGGAATAGTAAAGCAGTACACTATTTAAATGGAGAGAAATGGCAGAACTCAGTGATGGGGAGGCGATGGCATAGTGGTATTGTCGCTGGATTAGTAATCCAGAGACCCAGGGTAATGCTCTGGGGATCAGGGTTCAAAAACCACCACGGCAAATAGTGGCATTTGAATTCAATAAAAATCTGGAATTGAAAGTCTAATGATGCCCATGAAACCATCCACAACTGCTGTAAAAACTCATCTGGTTCACTGATGTCCTTTAGGGAAGGAAATCTGTCGTCCTTACCTGGTCTCGCCTACATGTGACCCCAGACCCACAGCAATGTGGTTGACTCTTAAATGTCCTCTGAAATGGCCTAGCAAGCCACTCAGTTGTATCAAAACACTACAAAATCTCAGAAAAGGAATGGAAGTGGACGGACCACCCGGCATCAACCTAGGCACCAGGAATGACAAAAGCTATCGCAGCCCTGTTGAACCTGCAAAGACCGGAAGGCTAACATCTGGAGGCTAGTGCCAAAATCGGGAGGGCTATCTCACATGCTAGTCAAGCAACAATCTCATGGAATCATACCTTACAGATAATGTCCCAGATTCCACCATCACCATCCTGGGTATGTCCTGTCCCACTGGCAGAACAGACCCAGCAGAGGTGGCAGCGCAGTGCTATACAGTCTGGGCCCTGGAAGTTCTCAAAACTGACTCCAGGCCCCAAAAAGTCTCATGGCATCAGGTCAAACATGGACAAGGAAACTTCCTGATTACCACGTATCGCCCACCGTCAGCTGATGAATCAGTGCTCCTCCATGTTGAACATCACTTCAAGGACGCAAAATGTACTCTGGGTGGGGGACTTCAATGTCCATCACCAAGAGCAGCTCGGTAGCACCACTACCGAGCTGGCCAAGTCCTAAATAGTTGCTAGACTGGATCTGCAGCAGGTGGAGGGAACCAACAAGAGGGAAAAACATACTTGACTTCATCCTCACCAACCTGCCTGCCACAGGTGCATCTGTCCATGACTGTGCAGTGGTCAATCCTCCAATACTGTCATTGTGGAGACAGAGTCCCACCTTCGCCTTGAGGATACACTCCATCGTGTTGTGTGGCACTACAAAATGCAAAATGGGATAGATTTCGAACAAATCTAGCAACTCAAGGCTGGGCATCTATGAGGCACTGTGGGCCATTAGCAGCAGAATTGTACTCAAGTTCAAATCTTTAACCTCATGGTCGGGCATATCCCTCGCTCTAGCATTACAATCGAGACAGGGGATCAACCCTGGTTCAATGAAGAGTGCACGAGGGCATGCCAGCAGCAGCACCAGGCACACCTAAAAATGAGGTGTCAACCTGGTGAAGCAATAATACAGGACTACTTGCATGACAAACAGCATAAGTAGCAAGTGATAGACAGAGCTAAGCGATTCCACAACCAACAGATCAGATCTAAGCTCTGCAGTCCAGCCACATCCAGTTGTGAATGGTGTTGGACAATTAAACAACTCACTGGAGGAGGCTCCATAAATATCCCCATCCTCAATGATGGAAGAGCCCAGCGCATTAGTGCATAAGATAAGGCTGAAGCATCTGCTACAATCTTCAGCCAGAAACACCAAGTGGATGATCCATCTCGGCCTCGTCCGGAGATCCCCAGCATCACAGATGCCAGTCTTCAGCCAATTCAATTCACTATGTGATGCCAAGAAACAGCTGAAGACACTGGATAGTGCAAAGGATATGGGCCCTCACAACACTCCGGCAATAGTACTGAAGGCTTGTGCTCCAGAACTTGCCATGTCCCTAGCTAAGCTGTAATACTGGCATCTACCCGGCTATGTCGAAAATTGCCCAGGTATGTCCTATGCTCAAAAAACAAGGCAAACCCACCCTGGCCATTTACCACCCCATCAGTCTGCTCTCGACCGCCAGTACAGTAATGGAAGTGGTCATCAACACTGCGATCAAGCAGCACTTGCTTAGCAATAACCTGCTCATGGACACTCAGCTTTGGTTCCACCAAGACCACTCAGCTCCTGACCTCATTACAGCCTTGGCTCAAACATGGACAAAAAAGAACTGAACTGCAGAGGTGAGGTGAGAGTGACCGCCATTGACATCTAGGCAGCAAGTGACCAAGTGTGGCATCGAGGAGCCCGAGCAAAACTGGAGTCAATGGGAATCGGGTAAAACTCTCCAATGGTTGGAGTAACACCTAGCAAAAGGAAGATGGTTGTGGTTGGACGTTAGTCATCGCAGCTCCAGAACATCACTGCAGGAGTTCCTCAATATAGTGTCCTCATTCCAACCATCTCCAGCTGCTTCATCAATGATCTTCCCTCCATCACGAAGCCAAAAGTGATGATTGCACAATGTTCAGCACCATTTGTGACTCCTCAGATACTGAAGCAGTCCATGTCCAAATGCAGACTTGGACAATATCCAGGGCTGGGCTGACAAGTGGCAAGTAACATTCACACCACACAAGTGCCAGGCAATGACTATCTGTAACAAAGAGAATCTAACCATTGCCCCTTGACATTCAAAGGCATTACCGTCAGTGAATTCCCCACTATTAACATCCTGGGGGGGGTTCCATTGACCAGAAACTGAACTGGACTAGCCTTTTAAATACTGTGGCTACGTGATCTGGTCAGAGGCTAGGAATTCTGCGACGTGTAACGCACCTCCTGACTCCCCAAAGCCTGCCCACCATCTGTAAAGCATAAGTCAGGAATGCGATAGAATATTCCGCACTTGCCTGGATGAGTGCAGCTCCCACAACACTCAAGAAGCTTGACCCATCCAGGACAAAGCAGCCGGCTTGTTTGGCACCACATCCACAAACATTTACTCCCTCCACCACTGAATCTCAGTATCAGTAGTTTGTACCATCTACAAGATGGACTGCAGGAACTCACCAAGGCTCCTTAGACAGCACCTTTTAAACCCATGACCGCTACTATTTGGAAGGACAGGGCAGCAGACACATGGCAACGCCTCCACCACCTGGACGTTCCCTTCCAAGCCAGTCACCACCCTGACTTAGAAATATATCACCATTCCTTCACTGTCGCTGGATCAAAATCCTGGAACTCCCTCCCTAACAGCACTGTGGGTGTACTTACACCACATGGACTGCAGCAGTTCAAGATGGCAGCTCGCCACTACCTTCACAAGGGCAACTAGGGATGGGCAATAAATGCTGGCTGGCTCAGCCAGCGAAGCCCACATCCCGTGAATGAATAAAAAAAATCTTTCATGCTCTACCATTCAGGGTTAATGAGGTTCTTGTCAATTAAAGGCAAACTGTGGTCAAACACACTACACTGTACAATAAATAGCAACTGCGACCAAGACAGTTCCCACAGATTTCTCAGCAACCCACCCAGACAAACACTGAGTCAACCAAAACAAAAACAAAATTACCTGGAAAAACTCAGCAGGTCTGGCAGCATCGACGGAGAAGAAAAGAGTTGACGTTTCGAGTCTATTGACCCTTCAACGGTTCTGTTGAAGGGTCATAAGGACTCAAAACGTCAACTCTTTTCTTCTCCGCCGATGCTGCCAGACCTGCTGAGTTTTTCCAGGTAATTCTGTTTTTGTTTTGGATTTCCAGCATCCGCAGTTTTTTGTTTTTATAACTGAGTCAACCAATCTCATTGAAACGCTGTCTCCTTCACAAGGGGCTCCAAACTTTTCACTTTCGAAGATCAAGCCTCTGAATTCCCTCAAAGACGCTCCAACTCAGACTGCTTCAAAGACTACACAACTCCCAGGTTTTAAAACTAGTCACCCATGAGTGTGTTCCCCTGGATTTCCGAGTCTGTGGTTCAGCCTCTTCTTACTGGCACAATTTCAGCTGTTTAATAGCTGGCTAGCTTCACTGGGCTGGCACTGCCCCTAGCTCAACAAGTTCCAATCTCCACAAGCTACAAATGGCTCCCAGGGCTTCTTTGGAGCCCAAACCCTTTTGCAGCATGGAGCCAGTGATCTTCTACCATTTTCTCAGCTCCCCAGGACTTCTCCTGAGCTCAAACTGCACAGAGCTATCACAAAGTTCCTGGGACTTCTGCTGAGCCTCAGCTACACACAGCCACTTAACAGCAATGCTTTTGCTGCCTGGAGCCTACTAACAGCAGCACCTTTTCAGTATGGCCTTTTCTACTGCTGCAGAACATTCAATTCCCCCAACAAACACACAGCTAAACTGAAACCCTACAACTTTCATAAGCTCCACCCATCTCCATGACAAAGTAGCCTTCTAGCACTCACTGAATGCTTTTTTAAAATTAATTGTAGCTCTAGCTCACAAAACAACATAACTTTCTGGGCTGCATTTCTTTGCCACAAGGTTCCACAGGTTTTGAACCTTTCTAGCATTAACCCCTTAAGCCAACATGGTCCCAACCTTACTCGTCTTCAAGCAGCTTTAGCTGCATTTATCCTATTTTCCAGTTAAACTTTAATCTTCTCAGAACTAAAAACACTCTAAAATATTACTGTGAATGATGAACTTGGTATTATAATATTGGTGAGTTGCTGCAGTGTATCTTGTAAATGGTATACACTGGGTCCACTCTGCATCAGTGGTGGAGGGAGTGAATGTTGAAGCCAGTGGATGGTGTGCCAATCAAGTGGGCTACTTTGTCCTTGCTGGTAACAAACTTCTTGGGTGCTGGAGCTGCACTCATCCAGGCAAGTAGGGAGTATCCCATCACACTCCTGACTTGTGCTTTGCAGACAATGGACAGGTTTTGAAGAATAAGGAGGTGAGCTACTCACCCTCTGATCCCCCGCTCTTATTTCCCCAGCCTCATTCTCTAAGGGCCCTATATTGGTTTTGTCCTCTCATTTCCTGTTTATATAGTTAAAGAAGCTCTTACTCTCCGTTTTCATATTACTTGCTAGTTTACCCTCAATTTTATTTTCTCCGTCTATTATTTTTTTGGTCATCTTCTGTTGGTTTTTAAAACTTTCCCGATCCTCTGGCTCACCACTAATCTTTGCCACATTGTGTGTTTTTTTCTTTCACTTTGATACTATCCTTAATTTCCTTGGTTAACCATGGTTGGTTTATCTCCTTCCTACAATCCTCCTTCTTCACTGGGATATGTCTTTGTTGAGAGTCCTGAGCTATTTTCTTAAATTGTTCATCAACCATCCTGTCTGCTAAACGTTGTTTCCAGTCTACGCCAGCCAATTCTACCCTCACTCCTTCGTAATTACCCTTATTTAAGTTTAGCACAGTTGTTTCTGAACTAAGTTTCTCACTCTCAAACTGAGTGCTAAATTCCACCACTATTTCCTAGGAGATCCTTTACTCTGAGATTATTTATTAAACTGCCTCATTACACATTACCAGATCCAAAATAGCCTAATCCCTGGTTGGATCCACAACATATTGTTCTAGGAAACTGTCCCGAATATACTCTTGCTCATGGCTACCTCTGTCAATTTGATTTTCCCAATCTACAAGATGATTAAAGTCACCCATGATTAATATGTTGTCTTTTTTACATGCCCTCATTATATTCTGATTTATTCTGTTCTTATTTTACAGCATAGCCACTGTTAGGGGGCCTATAGACTACTCCCACCAGTGTCTTCTTCCCCTTGTTATTTCTTACCTCCACCATATGGATTCTACACCTTCTGATCCAAGATCATTTCTTGTTATCGTACTTATTCCATCTCATACTAACAAAGCTACCCCAACACCCTTTCCTTCCTAAACAAAAACAGAATTACCTGGAAAAACTCAGCAGGTCTGGCAGCATCGGCGGAGAAGAAAAGAGTTGACGTTTCGAGTCCTCAGACCCTTCGACAGAACTTGAGTTCGAGTCCAAGAAAGAGTTGAAATATAAGCTGGTTTAAGGTGGGGGGGGGGCGGAGAGAGAGAGAGAGAGAGAGAGAGAGAGAGAGAGAGAGAAGTGGAGGGGGGTGCGGTTGTAGGGACAAACAAGCAGTGATAGAAGCAGCTCATCAAAAGATGTCAACAACAATTGATGATCTTGTTGTTGACATCTTTTGATGATCTGCTTCTATCACTGCTTGTTTGTCCCTACAACCACACCCCCTCCTCCACTTCTCTCTCTCTCTCCGCTCCCCCCACACACCTTAAACCAGCTTATATTTCAACTCTTTCTTGGACTCGAACTCAAGTTCTGTCGAAGGGTCATGAGGACTCGAAACGTCAACTCTTTTCTTCTCCGCCGATGCTGCCAGACCTGCTGAGTTTTTCCAGGTAATTCTGTTTTTGTTTTGGATTTCCAGCATCCGCAGTTTTTTTGTTTTTATCCTTATCCTTCCTGCCTGTCCTTTCAAAGAGTCATACACACAATTACGGTCTGAATACTACGTGCATTTAAGTAAAGAGCCATTAATTGTGCCTTTTTAACCATTTCTCCCCCGCTATTTGACTCTATTTGCTGCTCTTTTTTTTTTTTATAAACGTTTGTACACTCTGTCCCTTCCCGTCACAGTCTGAGTATCACTACTAAGCAGCTGCCCTGCAATGCCGTCATATCCTTTTGTTTTGTAAGTCTACTTGTCCCCTCTCCAGAACCCGACCCTCACTCTATTTTGTTTAAAGTCTTCTCTACAACCCTAGTTATTCGATTCATCAGGACACTGGTCCCAGCATGGTTCAAGCGAAGCCCATCCCACTAGAACAACTCTCTTCTACCCCAGTACTAATGCCAGTGCCCCATGAACTGAAACCCATTCCTCCCACACCAATCTTTGGGTCACGCATGTAACTCCTTAACTTTATTCACCCCATGCCAGTTTGCCCATGGTTCAGGTAGCAATCCTGAGATTATTACCTTGGAGGTTCTGCTTTTTAATTTAGCTCCGAACTGTTCAACCTCTTTCAACAGAACCTCCTTTCTAGTCCTATCAATGTCGTTGGTACCAATGTGGATGATGACAACTGGATCCCTCCCCTCCCATCCCACTCCAAGTTCCTCTCCAGCTCTGAGGGGATGTCCTTAACCTTGGCACAGGGTAGGCAACACAGCCTTCGGGGCTCACGCTCACGGCTGCAGATAACAGTATCTATCCCTCTAATTATACTGTCCACTACCACTACTACTTTCCTAATCTCCCCCACCTCCCCCAACGCCCCCACTTCAATGGCTCCCTGCATCACGGTGCCATGGTCAGTTCATTCATCCTCCCTGCTCTTGTCCACACAGCTTGCAAAAACCTCGTAACTGTTGGACAATTGCAGCAGCTGAGGCTCCTTGAATGCTACTCCCTGGGTCACTATACCTGCCTCACCTGCAATCACACCCTCCTGTCCTTGATCACAGACCAAATTCGAATTACCTAACCTGTGGATGTGGCTGCCTCCTGCAGTAAAGTGTCCAGGTGACTTTACCCCTCCCTGATGGGGCACAATGTCTGCAGCTCAGACTCCAGCTGCATAACTCAGATCCGAAGTTCCTCAAGCTGCAAACACTTACTACAGATGTTTGCGCTCTGGATCACCTTGGTGCCAGCAGCTCCCACATGCTGCAGCAGCAACACATTGCTCGCCCTGCTATCGCTATCTTATTTAATTTAATTAATTACTCTAGTATCACTGCTCTTTACACTTTATTGAAATTAAATATATACACCAGTATTGATCTTATAATTAACAAGCAATTTTTATGAAAGAGAAAATAAAGACACGAGATCTTAACGCTAACTATAGACCTTAATTATAATCTAAAGACTAGAAGTGCATACCAATCCAGTTCACCAATCAGCTGCTCTCCACGCTCTTTTTAAATGAAGTCTCCCCGCTCTTTGTTTTAAGTAAAATCCACACGCTCATCTGCTCTTTGTTTAAATAAAGTCCACACTGATCCGCTCTCTGTTTTAAATAAAGGTGGCAGTGCTCCCATCTGTCTGCTGCCCTTGTCCTTCCAGATGGTAACGGTCATAGGTTTGGAAGGTGCTGTCTAAGGAGACTCGAGTTCCTGCAGTGCATCTTGTAGATGGTACACACTGCTGCCACTGTGCAACAGTGGTGGAGGGAGTCAATATTTGTGGATGGGTGCCAACCAAGCAGACTACTTTGTTCTGGGTGTGTCAAGCTTTGAGTGCTGTTGGAGCTGCATTCATTCGGGCAAGGGGGGAGTATTCCATCACACTCATAACTTGTGCCTTGCAGATGGTGGACAGGCTTTGGGGAGTCAGGTGATGAGTTACTCATTGCAGGATTCCTAGCCTCTGACTTGTTCCTGTAGCCACAGTATTTATATGGCCAGTCCAGTTCATATTCTGGTCAATGGTAACCCCCAGGATGTTGACAGTGGGGGATTCAGCAATGGTAATGCCATTGATTGTCAAGGGATAATGGATAGATTCTCTTGGTGGAGAGTGTCATTGCCTGGCACAAATGTTACCTGCCATTTGCCAACAGCCCAAGCCTCAATGTTGTCCAGGTCCTGCTGCATTTAGACATGGACTGCTTCAGTTTCTGAGGAGTCAGAAATGGTGCTGAATATTGTGCAATCATCAGCAAACATCCACTTCTGACCTTATGATGGAAGGAAGGTCATTGCTGAAGCAGCTGAAGATGGTTGGGCCTAGGGCACTACACTGAGGAACTGCAGTAGAAGACAAGGTAAGAGGATGAGGCCCTGTCCAGCAGCCCCACCAGCCCACAGAGGACCAAGAAAGAAAGTGCACCGATAGAGGGGTCGCATTCTGGTGGTCTGGACACGTGTGCACAGGAGGCAGCAAGGTCAGACAAGCTAACTGGTGCTTGCAGCACTGCTGGGGAAGAGGCTTCTGCGATGCCAGAGTACAATGACGTGCCTCTGGGATCGGCCATGCACAAGATGTTGGTCAGGCAGCAAGAGGTGGGGGAACATCAGACAGAGGTGGCGGAGGACCTCAACAGAGTGGCACATGAGGCAGGCGGGTCCACCCACCTGCTCTCTAAGGAAGTGGTCCCAACCTGTGCACACATGGGGATTTCCACGGGGAGGGTGGCTCTCATCATGGAGAACTTAGTCAAGCAAAATCTGTGAGAGGTGCATGCAGACCTGCACTCCACTGCTGCAGCCATGGGTGAGATCTCACGAGAGCTTTCAGTGGTTAAGCAAGAGGGGGATGGGGCACCTTAATCTCCCTCCAAGTGCACCTTCCACTCAAGGAGTCAGACAGAGGTCCTCCAAAGGGAGGGTGACTGGCAGTTGAACACACATGGAGCTTCTACTCAAGGCTCTGAGGGTGTCTGGCACTTCAGAATTCCCCTTGCCTGTGACCCATTCAGCCTCATCCTCTAACTTCAGAGGAAGCAGCTGTCCCATAGCAGGACAACCAAGGTAAACTGGGGCCTTCCAGGCTTTGGGTCTCCAGAGGACAGCCAAGTGTATCTAAGACAACAGGGCAAGCTGGTCGCAGGCTGCCTCCACCCCTGCTGCGGATGTTGAGGGAGCATCTAGAAGATCTAGGGATCGAAAAATTAATAGGTTTTGATTTCACATGTGGTTGCACAATGATTGTTAATCTTATATCGTACACTAGCACTTAAATGCAGTCTGATGTGGCTTACTTGCAATGTAGTCCTTAGGCCTGTGAATGCCTACCCACCCCGCACCCACCAACCCCCTTCTGAGGGACACCCCTGAGTGGGTCTATGGCCCCCAGAATCATACGTGTGCAGGGAGGCAAAGGAATTTGCAGGGCCCTTGTGAGCCATGTGTAAGAAGTCTCCCATGAACACTGAGCCTTTGCCCTTAACACACACATCTGTCCCAAGGCCTGAGCATTCTAAGTACTATATCCTGGGATTCCTCTTCAGTTGTCCAGATGAGCTGACTAGCATCTCTGCCCACCCCTAATGTGCAACCAGGTCTTCGACAACAAAGCTCTCCATATGCGGACAGAAGCTTTAGATTACAACGCTGTTGTTGTCACATTTCTATATGGCAATGAAACTTGCTTCACCTCCGAAAGGCACCTCTGGCCACTGGAGATTCTCCACGGGCAGTGTCGTTGCAGGATGGTCAAAGTGAAGTGCGAAGATAAGCAAACAAACTCCAGCAACCTCACCAAAGCCAATTCCTCCAGAATCACAACCGTAATCATATGAAATCAACTCCACTGGTCTGGACATTGAATCCATATGCCAAATAATCAGCATTTGAAGTAGGTCATTTTTTCACAACTTAAAGATGGCAACCGATCTTGAGGACAGAGGAAATATGTTTTAAGGAGACACAGAAGGCCTCACTGAAAAGAGGACAAATTGACACGAGTACAGGTATGAACAGCTGCTACATCAATGACCTTCCTTGCATCATAAGGTCAGAAGTGGGGATGTTCGCTGATGATTGCACAATGTTCAGCACCATTCGCAGCTCCACAGGTGTTGAAGCAGTCCATGTCCAAATGCAACAAGACCTGGACAAGGCTTGGGCTGACAAGTGGCAAGTAACATTCACGCCAAACAAATGCCAGGCAATGACCATCTCCAACAAGACAGAATCCAAATATTGCCCCTTGATGTTCAACGGCATTACCATCACTGAATCCCCCACTGTCAAAATCCTGGGGGTTACCCTTGACCAGAAACTAAACAGGACTAGCCATATAAATACTGTGGCTACAAGAGCAGGTCAGAGGCTGGGAATCGTGTGACGTGTATGCTTGCACACGAGCAGTGGAGAGACCTCATCCTGAGTGAGACACAGCCAGAGTGAGTGTGGGTATTGGCAATTTTGTGCACAGTGGGAATTGAACTGAGAGTGGTCTGGTACTGCAGCAGTAGAGGCTACAAGGGAGAGGAATGATTGGTAAGTGGCAGGTAAGGTTGGGTAACTATTTACTACTTTTATCGCTAATAGTTTAAGGTCATTTTGTGGTCTATAGTTTGTATATTCTGTAGTAACATGGATCAGGAAAGAAGGGCCCTAGAGTAATTGATTTATAAGGCTTAATTTAAAGGGATAAGCGATGGCAGGAGAGCTCAAAGTAGTGGTGTACTCCTCGTGCTCCATGTGGGAAGCCAGGAACATTTCCTGTGCCCAGGACCAGCATGTGTCCAGGAAGTGTATCCAACTGCAGCTCAGGTTTCAGAGCCAGTACAGTGGCTGGGGTCACTGTGGAGCATCCGCAAGTCTGAGAGCATCGTGGATAGCACATTTAGAGAGGTGGTCACACCGCAGCTGCAGGGACTTGAGGAAGGAAGGTAATGGGTGACCACCAGGCAGTCCACGAGAAACAGGCAGGAAGTTTAGGAGTCCCCTGAGGTCCCACTTACAAATCGGTATCCCATTTTGGAGGCTGATGAGGGTGCTGGGTCCTCTAGGGAGTGCAGACAGAGCCAAGCTTCTGGCACCACAAGCAGCCTGTCTGTACAGGAGGGGGGGAAAGAGAGGAAGAGTAATAGTAATAGGGGACTCGATAATCAGGGGAACAGATGATGCTACTGTGGCCATCAACGTGGCTCCAGGATGGTGTGTTGCCTCCCTGGTGCCAGGGTCTGGGATGTCACTGAATGGCTACAGGGCATCCTGTAGGGAGAGGGTGATAAGGCAGAGATCATGGTACATGTTGGTACCAATGACTTGGGAAGAAAGAGGGATGAGGTCTTGCATCAAGAATTCAGGGATTTAGGCAGCAGACTGAAAAGCTGGTCCTCAGGTTGTAATCTCTGGATTACTCCCAGTGCCATGTGCTAGCAAGCTGAGAAATAGGAGAATAGCACAGATGAATACGTGGCTTAAGAGTTGGTGCAGGAGGGAGGGTTTTAGATTCCTGGATCCCTGGGAGGGGTTGGACCTGTACAAGCAGGACGCTCAACATCTGAACCACAGCGGGACTAATATCCTTGTGGGCAGGTTTGCTAATGCTGCTGGGAGGAGTTTAAACTAATTCGGCAGGGACACAATGTTAGCAGAATAGGGACACATCATAATACAGTAAAACAATCAAGTCAGGAGAAGTACAGCTGCATTAAATTTCAGGGGAGTAAGGCAAGGCTGGATGACCTCTACTTTAATGCCGGTAGTATTACAGATAAAACAGATGAGCTAAGGGAAGAGGATTGACATGTGGAATTGAGATATACTAGCCATCACACAGATGTGGTTGAGGGAGGGGCAGGATTGGCAGCTCAACACTCCCAGATATAGAATCTTCAGGCAACACAGGTGAGGGAGGTAAAAGAGGAGGAGGCATTGCATTATTAGTTAAGGAGTCAGTTGCTGCAGAGATGATGTCTTGGAGGGGGGCATCGAATGAAGCTTTGTGGGTAGAGCTTAGGAATAAAAAAGGGGCAGCCACATTATTAGGTATTTATTTTAGACCCCCAGATAGTGAGCAGGAAATTGCGGAGCAAATATGTGCACAATTTGCGGAGGGAGTGTAAAAACAACAATAGGGCAATATTAGGTGATTTCAACTTTCCCAACATTAATTGGGATAGACATAGTTTTAACGGCTTGGGTGGAGTGGTTTTTTTTAAAATGTGTACAGGAGAACTTTTTAGGTCAATATGTAGAGGGTCCAAAAAGGGACAGCGCAGTGCTGGACCTAATTCTGGGGAATGAAGCCGGAAAGGTGGCTGAGGTGGTGGTGAAGGAGCATTTTAGCAATAGCGATCACAACATGGTACAATTTAAGCTTGTTATGGACAAAGAAATAGACAAGTTGCAAAAAAATGTTTTGGATTGGGGGAAAGAGCAGATTTTAGTAAAATAACGCAGGATCTGGCTAAGGTAGTCTAGGAACAGCTACTTGTGGGGAAATCTATAGAAGAGCAGTGGGTGGGGCTTGTTCAAAATGGAAATGGTGAACGTACAGGTTCAACATGTTCCCTCAAGAGTGATAGGAAGGAGTAACAAGCACAGAGAACCATGGATGACCAGAGATACGATGATTCAGGATACGATGAGAAGGAAAAAAGAGAGGCTTTTAGCATGTACAAGGGGAGCAAATCAGCGGAAGCATTAGTGAAGTACAGAAAGTGCAGGGTGGGACTTAAGAAAGCAATTAGGAGAGCAAAGAGGGGGTATGAGAAAGCTCTGGCTGGTAAAAGTAGGGAAAATCCCAAGATATTCTATAAGTATATCAATGGAAAGAGGATAACCAGGGAAAGAGGAGGGCCCATAAGGGACCAAGGGGGCAAACTATGGGCGGAGCCAGAGGACATCGGCAGAGTGTTGAGCGAATACTTCACATCGGTCTTCACCCAAGAGAATAAGGATGAAGGTACGGAACTCGGAGAGAAGGACTGCGAAGTTCTTGAGCAAACTGATATAGGGAGTGACAAGGTATTGGAGGTGTTGGCAGGCTTAAAAGTGGACAAATCTCCAGGTCTGGATGATTTGTGTCCCAGACTGCTGAGGGAGGCAAGGGAGGAGATCGCAGGGGCGCTGACCCAAATTTTTAATTCTTCTCTGGCCACGGGAGAGGTGCCAGAGGACTGGAGAACAGCTAATGTGGTTCCGCTATTTAAGAAGAGTTGTAGAGATAAGCCAGGGAACTACAGGCCAATGAGTTTCACGTCAGTGGTAGGGAAACTACTGGAGAAAATTCTGAAGGAGAGAATCTCTCTCCACTTGGAGAGACAAGGTTTGATTAGGGATAGTCAGCATGGCTTTGTCAGAAGGAAGTCATGCCCAACAAATTTGATTGAACTTTTTGAGAGGGTGACCAGCTGTGTAGATGATGGTAGTGCAGTTGATGTAGCTGATATGGATTTCAGCTAAGCCTTTGACAAGGTCCCACATGGGAGACATATAAAGAAGACAAATGCACATGGGATACAGGGTAATTTGATAAGGTGGATTCAAAATTGGCTTTGTTGTAGGAGACAGAGGATGATGACAGAAGGCTGCTTTCGTGACTGGAAGCCCGTGACCAGTGGTGTACCACAGGAATCTGTGCTGGGTCCCTTATTATTTGTCATTTATATAAATGACATAGATGACTATGTGGGGGTTAGGATTAGTAAGTTTGAGGATGATACAAAGATTGGCCAGGTGGTTAACTGAGGTCGAGTGTCTTGGGCTACAGGAAGATATAGACGGGATGGTCAAAAGGGCAGATAAGTGGCAGATGGAATTTAACCCTGAAAAGTATGAGATGATACACTTTGGAAGGAGTAATTTGACAAGGAAGTATTCAATGAATGGCATGACAACAGGAAGTTCTGAGGAACAAAGGGACCTTGGAATGCGTGTATCCATAGATATCCGAAGGCTGAGCGGCATGTTAGTGAGGTGGTGAAAAAGGCATTTGGGACGCTTGCCTTTATCAATCGAGACATAGATTACAAGAGTAGGGAGGTCATGTTGGAGTTGCATAGAACCTTGGTGAGGCCACATCTGGAGTACTATGTGCAGTTCTGGTCGCCACATTATAGGAAGGATGTGATTGCACTGGAGGGGGTGCAGAGGAGATTCACCAGAATGTTACCTGGGATGAAACATTTAAGTTATGAAGGGAGGTTGGATAGACTTGGGTTGTTTTCGTTGGAGCAGAGAAGACTGAGGGGTGACCTGATCAAGGTGTACAAGATTATGAGGAGCAAGGACAGGGAGCATCTGTTCCCCTTATTTGAAGGGTCAGTCATGAGGGGACATAAGTTCAAGGTGAGGGGCAGGAGGTTTAGGGCGGATGTGAGGAAAAGCTTTTTTACCCAGAGGGTGATAACGGTCTGGAATACGCTGTGAAGGTGGTGGAGGCAGGTTGCCTCACATCCTTTAAAAAGGACTTGGATGTGCACTTGGCACGTCATAACATTCACGGCTATGGGCCAAGTGCTGGTAAATAGGATTAGGTAAGGTAGCTCAGGTGTTTCTCATGTGTCCGTGCAGACCCGATGGGCCGAAGGGCCTCTTCTGCACTGAGATTCTGTCAGTAACTCGCCTCCTGACTCCCCAAAGCCTGTCCACTATGTACAAGGCACAGGTCAGGAATGTGATGGAATACTCCACACTTGCCTGGATGAGTACAGCTCCCACAACACAAGAAGCTGGATACCATCTAGGACAAAGCAGTCCGTTTAATTGGCACCACATCCACAAACATTCACTCCCTTCACCACTGGCGCACAGTAGCAGCAGTGTGTATCATCTACAAGACGCACTGCAGGAATTCACCAAGGCTCCTTAGACAGCACCTTCCAAGTCCATGACCACTACCACCTAGAAGGACACAGGCAGCAGACAGGTGGGAACACCACCACCTGGAAGTTCCTCTCCAAATCACTCACCATCCTGACTTGGAAATATATCGTCATTCTTTCACTGTCGCTGAGTCAAAATCCTAGAACTCCCTTCCTAACAGCACTGTGGGTGTACCTACACCAATGGACTGCAGCAGTTCAAGGAGGAGCTCACTACCACCTTCTCAAAGGCAAGTAGGGATTGGCAATAAATGCTGGCCCTGGCAGTGAAGCCCACATCCTGTGAATGAATTTTTTTAAAAAACCTCTCCACAAACCGCACCACATGGCAGAGCCTCATCCAACAAGCTGCAACACAGTCAGAAACTAACCACAAACTGCTACAGAGAAGATACAAAAACCGAAGGAGCGAGAGCAGAACCCTGGCCTGAGAGGCCACCTTCCTCAGTGCAATTCTTGTCCTTTTTGCCAAAAGCCTGTGGTTCCAGGGTTGACCTGCTGAGGGACCCAAGGACACAAATCATGATGCCTGGCAGATGTCAATCTTGTTTTGAGGGACTGACAAATACATTTGCGTTCCATCAAGGTTAGGCTGATTGGCCTGCAATTTCTCAGGTTCTTTTTTCATAACCACTCTAAATCTAACTGAATTAGATCATTACTACTAAAATGCTTTCTCACTGATACCTCTTCCTCCTGTCCAGGTTCATTCCTTAAAACTAAGTCCAGAACTTGAGCACTTGGCACATCATAACATTCAAGGCTATGGGCCAAGTGCTCATAAATGGGATTAGGTAGGTTGGTCAGGTGTTTCTCACATGTCGGTGCAGACTCAATGGGCCGAAGGGCCTCTTCTGCACTGTGAGATTCTGTGATTGTGATTCTGTGAACTGCCCATTCTCATGTTGGGCTTGTTATATGCTGGCTAAGAGACTTACCGAATACATTTTAAAAATTCTGTTCCCCCTATCTTTCACATCAAATTGATCCCAATTAATGTTTGGTTAGTTGGAATTCACTACTACTACTACATTTTTCTTTCTGCATTTCTTGGCAATCTGATTACATATTTGCTCTTTTATCTCCCAGTAGCGTGATTGTCCCCGTGTTACTCCTCAATTCCTCCCATAGGACTTCATCTGACACCCCTACTAGCATATCATCCTTCCTTACTACAGACCAATATGGCGCACCCCCTCCAACCTATTTCATCCCATCTAAAAACCTTGTAACCAAGATGGTTGAACTGCCATTCCTGCCCTTCAGCCAAAATTCAGTAATTGCTGTGATATCATACTTTGAACTCGTGTCCTCAGCTCAACTGCCTTATGTGGGCTGCATATTGTCCAACTTCTGTTTTAGAGTTAGAGCTAGGCCTTTTAGAATTCAAAGCAGGAAGCATTTCCTCACCCAAAGGGTGGTGAAAATCTGGAACACTTCCCCCTTCCACCCTCCCACCCCCCCAAACCAAAGTTCCTGGGTGTGTTCAAACTTCCCAGGCTGGAGCTGACAGATTTTTGTTCAGTCAGGGAATCGGGAATCTAGAGCACAGGCAGGTAAATGGAGCCGTGATAATTATAGAATGGCAGAGCAACATAATTGCTTATTTCTGTTCCCAGGATATGGCTGATATTGCTTGTGTAGGTCAGAAGGAGTCAGTGCATACCAGAGGTAGTACCATCCCTGCAATTGGGGTTAGCATCAGTGGTTCGTGTTGCAAATATTACAATTTTTAAACTGCCTACCTGTTGATTTTAAAACTGAACCTGTGGAAGCTGGTCTCCACTATGATTTCTAGGTACCTGTGGAGTTGGAGATATGGCGAGTGGCATAATCACATTGCGGCCAATTCACCTCGGTGCCATCCTACATTCCCGGGAACTTTTTAACTTTTCTTTTGCCTGCATAACATCGCCAACATTTCAAATTTACATATTGTTAGCTATGCTAAAAGCAGTTTTGGAATTTCCTTAAGTCATAAAAGTCTATGAATGCAAGTTATTGTTTTCTTTTCTATGAACTCTAATGGGGGCGGGGGAGGGGGTGGGCATAAAAAAGCAATTTTTATAGATTTCAATGGAACTGTAGGATGGAGAAATGTCCTTTCTGCCAGAGAAAAACATAGCTTTTAGCATTTAATTTTGATCACTGTCAATTCTAGATCAGCCTATTATGCTTCTACATAGTTAGAAATCAGCTGTATTAAGGATTAAAATGTTACAACTGAGGAAATGAAATAATTTTGCATTAATGGAAGGGTACAAAGTGTTGCTCTACTGAACTTTCTCTCAGTTACTCACTGAGGGAGCTAATCTTTCATGAAAGACCAAGACTGTAAAATAATGTAATCTTAATTTTTTTTGCATCCCTCAAATCTGTCAAGTCTCACAGCAACTGCATTTTTATCCAAAAAGGTTCACACTGAAGCAGACTAACCTTCAACTAATGAAAAGCCATCACGATGTAATTACATTTTATACCACAGCATTTTTATGTTCAGCCTTGACATTTTGTTTTCTAGCAAAAGCATGCGAACATTTGCCATAGTTAAAGAATGTGTCAAAAAAATGACAAGCAATTTTATCAAGCTTCAAATGAGTTAGGCTTCAAAGTAATGTGAAATGACAAAGCACCATAGTTTTTTTTAAAATTTACTTAGACTTAGTGACCCAATTAGACTACACCGACTATAGTTGCCTTATGAAACTGCATCTGATTTAATATGACTAGAATATTAACTTTTTTTAACCTTGGTCAGCTTATTTAATGTTAATAGCAATGGTAAGCAAACGTAAAATAAAAGAGTCAGACGGACTTGAAACATTAACTGTATTCCTCTCCACAGATGCTGTCAAACCTGCTGAGTTTTTCCAGCTATTTTTATTTTTGTTTAAAATAAAAGCTGCTCTTTCGCCAATTTCAAATTGTCGGATGACTCTGCTTAAAGATGATAATCTTGGGACAATAGCAACTTGCATTTATAGTGTCTATAATAGTGAAATGTCTCAAGGCACTTCACAGGTGCGTGATCAGAAAAACTCACACCAAGTCAAAGAGATATTAGAACAAAAACAAAATACTGTAGATACTGGAAATATGAAATTAAAAAATACTGCAAATACTCATGTCAGGCAGGATTTGTGGAGACAAAAACAGTGTTAATACGGGTAATTTTACACAGGGAAGGCAAGGTCCCCAAGCCACCCCCTACACTCAGCTAGCTTGCCTCGCAGCAATTTTACGGTCATTGAGACTCTAATTGGCTTGAGGCAATTTGTTCCACCCTCATCCAAGAGGAAGTCCCACCTCAGAACTGCTGGCCACTCAAATGGCCGGCAACTCTCATCCAACTGCACCACTTGGCCACTGTTCGGACTGCAGGCAGTCCCCTGAAGAAAAGCCAGGAAGACCAGTCGAAAGTCTCACCAGGGGCAGGGTGAGAGGGGGCTAGGATTGTGACATCCAGAGAGGACGGGAGCCTTCAATGGACACAGAATGCCCCAACAGGATGCATGCCCCATGCCCACACCACCACAATGCAACTTGGCAGCATGGACACTTGGCACCAGCCTCCCCTGCTACAGGTAAAATCCCAGCTGAAGCAAGAAGAAGCCCTTAATGGGTATTAATTGGAAACTAAGTGATAAAAAGGGAAACTCAGTTTATTTCCCTGCCCTCATCCTGACAAAAGGGATTATGGTGCAAGGCAAAAGGAGATGAAAGCATTCCAAAGGGACAGTTCCCTCCACAAAATCCTGGTTCACCCCTTCCACCTCAACAATTTCCTCCCCTTTAAAAAAAAATTCATTCATGGCTTCCGCTGGCTGGGCCAGCATTTATTGCCCATCCCTACTTGCACTTGAGGTGGTGATGCTGAGCTGCCTTCTTGAACCACTGCAGTCCATGTGGTGTAGGTACACCCACAGTACTGCTAGGAAGTGAGTTCCAGGAATTTGACCCAGTGACAGTGAAGGAACTGCGATATATTTCCAAGTCAGGATAGTGGGTGACTTGAAAGGGAACTTCCAGGTGGTCGTGTTTCCATCTATCTGCTGCCCTTGTCCTTCTAGATGGTAGTGGGTTTGAAAGATGCTGTCTAAGGAGCCTAGGTGAATTCCTGCAGTGTGTCTTGTAGATGGTAGGGGGAGTGAATGTTTATGGATGTGGTGCCAATCAAGCAGACTGCTTTGTCCTGGACGATGTCAAGCTTCTTGAGTGTTGTGGGGGTTGCACTTATTCAGGCAAGCGGGGAGTGTCCCATCATACCGAATTGTGCCTTGTAGAGCGGGAGTGAAACAGAGTTGAAATTGAAGCATCAGGGAGCCCAGGAGTCAGGATCAGAACAGAGCTGTTCAGCAAAGCAAATAAATAATTTGTCTGGTTTCCCTAATGCAAAGGGGGTCGACTGTGAGTAGTGCATACTGCATACTAGGTTGGAAGAAGTGCATCTAAATTGCAATCACAAACAGTTTGTGGCATTTTTGAATTAGGACAGCAGTGGAGGAAATAAACAGGCAGATGTTGCATCTTCTATGCTCACATGGGAAGGTGTCAAGAGAAAGAGAAGGCAGTAAGGGTGATGGAAGAGTGAACAAATCATGAAGTGAGCTGTCCTCTCAGTTTAAAGGATTGATAGTGCTGGACAAGGTGAATGGCAAATGTTGCATTTCCTGCACTTGCACAGAATAATACTCTCTCCCCAGTCTTTAAATAAACAAACTGCCACTGCTTCCAATCTTTAAATAGTTAATGAATATCACCAATCTTGAAATGATCATTGCCCAGGATTTTTTGTCAAAATAATGGCAAAGCAAAGTATCCTTTTAATGTACTGCCAAGTGCTATAACTACCAGCCACCCTCCCTGGCACAGCAAACCAACTATTTGAACTGTGGAGTCTAATTCCTTCAGGTATTAATTACTGTTGGAGACTTTTAAGTCTCAGATTTAAAACTAAACATTTTTTTAAAAAAGAACTTCTACCATTGTCTTTTTTCTTTCCTTCTCTCAATCTGATCTTTCTTTCCCCTTTTTTTATTCCTCTTTCAGTACTTCATTTGCAATGGAACTCACCCACTAACTTTCCTACATCAGGCCTTGGGCAGAAATTTATCAACTCTTGGCAGATGGGCTGGATGAGAAGAGAAGTGGCTGGCATAGAGGTTGGGTCAGCAAAATCACAGGGAGCCACATTGCGACAGCTCACTGGCACAATCTACTACTGTGGCATTTTACCAACAGTGGCAATAGATGCAAATCAGCAAACCCAAACTACAACGTTATTAACAGCCATTTTATCAGGTTACTGTATCTTGCTGATGACAGGCAACTCTGCCTTGTAGGGAGGCCAGCCGCATCGGGGGGAGGAAACCTCTCAGCAGCAACCTGGGAAGAGGCTGAAGACTGTTCTTGTGGCTCCTTTCATCTCCCTGGAAGGGAATTCCATCGGATTCTCTGCCCCTTGATTTTTTTTCCTTAAAATTACCTAGTGGCTCAGATCCTGCGGTATCCTGCATGCCTCAGCAGTGACTACCTCTCCCAGTGGTGCTGCTGAGGCATCAAGAGTATCAGTCCTCTGATTGTGCTGGTAGCATTGGCCAGCAGCTTCAGAAGCCTGCTCGCTGTCCTTAATTGGATAGCAGTCCCACAGGCAGACAATTAGGAGACTAAGTCCAACGAATGGCTGATCTGGTCTGATGCCCTGTTACTGCAAATTATGACTCCTTATAAAATTAATTTGCACTGTTGTCCTTCTATAAAATTTATCTGCACCCTAGTTTAAACATACACTTCCAATCCCACTGCTTTTTACATATATGTCATCTTCAAATTTACAATATCTGGCAATCTTACTGTAGATAAATTCTGAAAAAAAGAATTATAATGGGGGGATGGTAGCAGAGTGGAATTTCCACTGGACTAGAAATCCAGAGGCTCAGGCTAGTGCTCTAGGGACACAAGTTCACATCCCACCACGGCAGGCGCTGGAATTTAAATTGAATTGATACAAATCTGGAATTGAAAGTTAGTCCCATCATGGCATCACTGAAAAGAAATTTGTAATATAGTATTGTTTCTTAGGTCAATTTCAAAAAGATATGGGAAAACTGGGTCTGGAGATTTTAGAACTGAGCCTCAAACATTTCCCAATCTATGTTGCTGAATGTTATGTCCAAAGGGATCTGGGTGCCCTTGTACAACAATGAAAACAAACATGCAAGTACAGCAGGCAGTTAAGGAGGCAAATGGTATGCTGGCCCTCATTGCAAGAGGATTTGAGTACAGGAGCAAGGTTGTCTTACTGCAGCTGTACAGGGCCTTGGTTAGACCACACCTGGAGTATTGTGTGCAGTTTTGGTCTCCTTACCTAAGAAAGGATATACGTTCCATAGAGGAAGTGCAATGAAGGTTCACAAGACTGATTCCTGGGATAGCAGGATTGTCATATGAGGACAGATTGAGCCGACTAGGCCTGTATTCCCTGGAGTTAGAAGAATGAGAGGAGATCTCATTGGAACATATAAAATTCTGACATGGATGGGCAGGCTGGATGAAGGGATGACATTTCCTCTGGCTGAGGGGTCTAGAACAAGGCATCACAGTCTCCGGATATGGGGTAGACCATTTAGGTCTGAGATGAGGAGGAAAATGGTGAACCTATGGAATTCTCCACCACAGAAGGCTGTGGAGGCCAAGTCACTGAATATTTTTAAGATGGAAATAGATAGATTTCTGGAATCTAAAGGTGTTAAGGGGTATGGGGAGAGCATAGTGTTGACACAGAGGATCAGCCATGATCATATTGAATGGCGAAGCAGGCTCGAAGGGCCAAATGACCTAATCCTGCTCCCATTTTCTATGTAACATTTTATATTTCAGTAATGACATTTCACCTGATGATATAGAAAGTGTAAGCACTCAGTACAAATTTTCTTTGACTGAACACTACCCATCTTAGGTATTCATTGTCAACATTAAGCATTTCCAGGTCAAAGAAGATATGGAGCATACTCTTCTTATCCCTTAGACAAATCTTAGAACTGTCATGAAGGTATAATAATTTTTATAATATTTTTCTGGTTTATTGTAAGGTAGGTTTATCGGGGTAAGTATATTTAGGTCTGTGTGTGATTTAATTTCATATGAAGTCAAGTCAAAAGAAGCTCGGTGCTTGATATGCTAATGAGTAAACATGGGTGTTGGCTTAGCATGTAAGGTGTTAAGGGAATCTTCATTTTAGAAAGATGGAGGTTTGGATTTCAAAGGGATTTTAGTTTGTTTACAACTAGCCAGATAAGCAAGGTGAAGGAATGTGCTTATTTTTCCCCAAAAGTCACTGACAGTATATAGTGACAACATGAAAGTTTTTATGTTCTGAGGGAGATACAGTTTCAAAGGCTTATAAAACAATAAAATTTACATATTAAGAAGAGAGAAACATATATAAAGGAAAATGCGGCTGTGTCAAGAGAAGGTATTGAGAGATCTAACAGAAGTATGCGAAATAACCTTAATGAAACCTCCAGTATTTGTGCATAAGTCTGCTGTCTACCAAAACTGAAGCCAGAGAAAGCCATTGGAATTCCACTGTCCAGGGTATTGTATTAATTTGCTGGATTTGTTTCAAATCTAAAATCTATTTTTGGGCCGTTGCCTTAAAGGGGGTATAACTGGGAGCCAGGTTAATTAGGAATTTTAGGAGTTATTATAGTAGTAATTATAGTCTTATGTGCTTGACATCTTTTATTTTGATAAGTCTTGGTGGACTTATTACTTTTGAATTTGGTGCAGGCATCTCGAAATAAACATAAATTGCAAAACTGTTGTGATAGCGCGATCAAGTTTCCCTCATGGATTTGGTCAGCCTGGTACATACCATCTGCCACATCAGAACATAAAAACATCAAGATGGCATTGTTTCCATTTTCTCAGACCTGTGGCCTCCGAGTAAGACTGGCAACTGTTTGCATCATTAGAGACAATCCACAACAGAAACTGAATTGAGACAGCTATGACAAGCAAATAGTTTGCTTCCAGGTCCATCAATTCCATTCTGATCCCTGTCACAAGGCCATAAACTCCAGGACAATTCTTTCTTGGAATTTCTTTCCCTGTGGGTAAAATGTATGGCCTCCAAACATCTTTTTCATTGCTGTTAGCTAAGACCAGCAACTCAGCATGCAGAGGAGGAGAAAGTGAATGTGGCATACAATTTATTAACTCAAAATAGCAACCTCCTACTGATTCTTTGACTTGTTGCAGTTAAGTACAAGATTATTTTAGCCTCCATGCAAGTATTAGCCGCTGGATTAGCAGAGGACCAACTAGATATATTAGCAGGTACATATATTTTAAGTGACATTTTTTTTTAAATCAGAATGTATGTAAAGGCAAACAAAATTTTAAATTAGACCTCTCTCCTCTTTATTCTATTTGAGGGACTAAAATTTATTTACCTCTTATCAATCATGCATTTTGACTAAGTGCTACAATTCAACCAAACTTAATACCCGTTTGAAGTCGACGGCTAATCCACTGACTAAATATTCATAATTTAACATTCTTCAGACTGAGTTACAATGAACCAACTACACTGGAATGATACAGACCAAAAAAGATGGATAAGTACACTTTTGGCACAAGCACCAGAATGTCATGGAACAGACAAAAATACACATGTTCTGCCTAATAAGTTCATGTTGGTGCTTATCCTCCAAGTGAGCTGTAGTCCTTAAGATAAAAGCAAAAAACTGCAGATGCTGGAAATCCAAAACAAAAACAAAAATACCTGGAAAAACTCAGCAGGTCTGGCAGCATCTGCAGAGAGGAACACAGTTAACATTTCGAGTCCAAATGACCCTTCAACAGAACTAAGTAAAAATAGAAGAGAGGTGAAATATAAGCTGGTTTAACGGGGGAGGTGGGACAAGTAGAGCTGGCACCTCCTTAACTGTGTTCCTCTCCGCAGATGCTGCCAGACCTGCTGAGTTTTTCCAGGTATTTTTGTTTTTGTTTTGAGCTGTAGTCTTTGTCCAATGTGCTCACTCTTTCTGCAGAAAGTTTCTTTAGAGGACTTTTTTTTTGCCAAGTTCATCTCCATAAAGTAAAGCAGCGATAGAAATTTAGAAAATTTACTGCACAGAATTTTCTTCCTCACTAAGAACCACATGGCCAATATTTATATCATCTGCAAACTTCTTGACAATGTCCCCTGCATTTCAAGTTTAAATAATTGATATATACTGTGAAAAGCAATTTTGAGAGAAGGTTTTTGTGCCTGAACTGGTAAATTCCCTACAATAAGGAAAACCTATTCTACACTCTCTCCATAGACCTCATCCCACGAATCCTGCTATGATTAAAAGTTTAGAAGAGAAACTGAAAATATAAAACTTTTTTTGGAACATCTAAATATATCAAATTAGTTCAATGTAAAACAAAAACAGAATTACCTGGAAAAACTCAGCAGGTCTGGCAGCATCGGCGGAGAAGAAAAGAGTTGACGTTTCGAGTCCTCATGACCCTTCGACAGAACTTGAGTTCGAGTCCAGGAAAGAGCTGAAATATAACCTTAAACCAGCTTATATTTCAGCTCTTTCCTGGACTCGAACTCAAGTTCTGTCAAAGGGTCATGAGGACTCGAAACGTCAACTCTTTTCTTCTCCGCCGATGCTGCCAGACCTGCTGAGTTTTTCCAGGTAATTCTGTTTTTGTTTTGGATTTCCAGCATCCGCAGTTTTTTTGTTTTTATCTCTTAGTTCAATGTAAATATGTGTGGAAATTAGCACAAGTAAAGCAGAAAGATGAAATAGTTTAGCATATGTTTGCTCTAGAAAAACATTCAATAAACATTCTGAAACGTGTCTTCACAAATTTTTCTAACAAAAAAATACTTGATTTGTCCTTCAAATTTAATTTACTGCATAAGTAATTTAAGATTGCAGCAAGTAAATCCCACAATAATTTACCTAACTGCAATGGCCAGTAAGGTTTCAGTTGAAAAAGCATAATAGGTGTTCCATTACAATAGTGCATAATGAATATTGTCAAAGTCCAAGTGGTGTAGCCTCTGGCACAAATAACTATCGCTTGCGTCATATTTAATTCGTAAAATTTGTATTTTTGTCTCCTGATCAGAGTTAGAATGGCAGTAGTGATGCTACAATGGGCTTCTTGCTCATCTCCAACATGGGGAGAGACAATCCGATCACTATCCACTGACCCTTTCTGCAAAATGCTCATGTGAACGTACATTGACCCCTCCATCTCTCTCAACCTGCAACTATTCAAATAACCTGTCAACACGCCTTTAGGAATCAAACTATGCCCCAGCAAGTGTCAATTGCCCTAATGGAGGAAAAGGGAGAGAAGAGAGATTTTTTTCCTCTGCTCTTAAACTCTATGATTAAATAGTAAGAATAACATGAGCCCCTCAACTGCATTTCAAATCCCAACAGCCAGAGTTCTGCATAAGTATGTTTAAACCAAACAACACTCACCTTGTTTGCGTACATCTTCTACAGCCACTAGCAGCTCCTCCTTCAGATCCTGGCTCTCTTTTGCAATCTGGTCCCCCTTCTCTAAAAAGTTCTGTGTTGCTTGTTCTACAGAAGCAGCCAATACATGTGCTTTCTTGGATCGACCTTTCTTCTTACTTGATGGGCCCTTGCTACTTGTATTCACAAGAGTAGTTACCTAAAGATAATAAAATAAAATAATTTCTGAACAATTTATTTCTTAATGATTGATTGCACACTCCCAGAGTTTTGTGCAAAAATGCAGACCCCCAACTTCGTAGCAAAATCTATATATTCTATCATATTTTTATGACAAAACACATTGTGCAGCATTTCTTCCTGCTTACAATTAAACATAAAGCAGAGTGCTTTGCATTTGAAAAATTCTACCTTAATGACAACAAAGTTAATGTACTAATTCGTAACAACATTTTGATTTGGCCTCGATGGAGATGGTTCTGACATCACGTGTCCACAGACAATACATGGCATTTTTATCTCCTTGAATTAATGGTGGGAAAGTCATATACTAGACATGTGATTTCCCAAAGTATGCTGTGAGCGCTCCTCCCCATTGGATTGATAAAACAATCCCTCTCTCCCACACCACCCCCCCATAATTGTAGCATCCATACCTGCAATAACTTGTCTGTTCTCTCCAAAGGTGCAATCTTACCAGCTGACTGTTTTCTATCCTTGCTTTAATATTTGTCACCTGGTTGACTCAAGCCAGTCTGGGTTTTTCAATAATTTAAAAGCAAGTAAAAGGAAAAGAGTGTTGAATTTGTATAGTGCCTTTACAACCTCAGAACATTCCAAAGTACTCTTTGAAGCGTAGTCACTGATATAATGTAGGAAACAAACCAAGAAATACAAGTCACATGTTTTGAGTAAGGAAACTGGTTAGAATGGGTACTTTTTAAAAAATTCACTCATGGGATGTGAGCGTTGCTAGGTAGGCCAGCATTTATTGCCCATCATAATTGCCCTTGAGATGGTGGTGGAGAGCTGCCTTCTTGAACCGCTGCAGTCCATGCGCTGCAGGTACACCCACAGCACTGTTAGGGAGGGAGTTCCAGGATTTTGACCCAGTGAGTGAAGGAATGGTGATATATTTCCAAATCAAGATGGCGAGTGGCTTGGAGGGGCAATTTCAAGTAGTGGTGTCCCCATGTATCTGTTGCCCTTGTCCTTCTAAATAGTAGTGGTCATGGGTTTAGAAGGTGCTGCCTAAGGCGGCATTTGAGCTAAAAAGAATCTTTAACTAAACAGGACGTTTTAGCTAAAAATAAAATTTTCTGTACATGTGTGTCAGCCATGGCTCAGTTGGTAGCACACTCATCTTGGAATCATAAAGTACTGGGTTCAAGTCCCACTCCAAGACTTAAGCACAAGAAATAAAGGCTGACACTCCAGGGCAGTACTGAGGGAGCACTGCACTATTGGAGGTTGCGTCCTTTAGATGAGACGTTAAATGGAGGTCCCTCCCTGCTCGGGTGGATGTAAAAGATCTCATGGCACTATTTCAGAGTTATCTTGTCTTGGTTTATCCCTCAATATAAAAAAGCAGTACCTGGTCATTATCATGTTGCTGTTTGTGGGAGTTTGCTGAGTGCATATTGGCTGCCATGTTTCCTACAGCACAACAGTGATCACAATTCAAAAAAATTCTTCAGTGGGTGTAAGCCGCTTTGAGACATCAATGGGTCATGAGAAGCACTATATTAATGCAAGATTTTCTTTATTTAAAAAAAAAGGATGAAGATTGAACAGGAGGGAAATGAGCCAACATGGACAAACTGGCTGTTCAGTCTAATCTTTTCTCCCTTTCAGTCCACATTAGCCTTTCAACTGAATGCACCAATTTATTGCCTTGACAACCAATGCAATATTATCAAAAGATTTGCCTTTCAAATCACTTTGTAAATTGAAGGAACATCTAAATTTTAAAATGCCTATCATTTCACATTTATAAGTCAAGGCATCAAGCAGAATTATTCATGGACATCCCTGAGCATAACATTGCAGTTTGTTACTCTACCAAAAGTTTACTTCATGACTTTTAAATACACTTGGTCATCCAAGTTCTAAGGATAGCTATGGGTCAGTGGTAGCACTCTGACCTTGTGTCAGAAGCTTGTGGGAATGCCCCACTCCAGGGAATTGAGAACATAATCTAGGCTGATTCTCTTGTGCAAAACTGAGGGAATACTGCACTGTCTGAGGTGCCATTGAACCAAGATATCCTAGCCAAGATCTATCCCTCAATGAACATCACCAAAACAAATTATCTGGGAAGCATCACATTACAGTTTGTGGGAGCAAGCTGTGCAAAAATTGGCTGCACATACAAGAGTGACTACCCTTCAAAAGTAATTCAATAGTGTAAAGCAATCAAAACAGAAAATGCTGGAAAAACTGACAGCAGGTCTGACAGCATTTGTGGAGAGGGAAACAGAGTTAACGTTTCGAGTCAGTATGACCCTTCTTCAGAGCTGTAAAGCACTTTGGGACGTTCCAAAATCATGAGAAGTAGCCTCAATAAATGCTCATGTTTTCTGCCTTTCCTTTTGTGAAGCAGTTAAAAAAAATCAAAACACATATCTTCCTATCCTTATTCCTTCAGAGACACTATTTGATTCAGCATTAATTACCACTTTATGGTAAAGCATTCTGAATTTTGCATATTTTGTGTTTACTTTGAAATCACAGCCATGTTTTGGATTTACCCATCAATGGGAATAATCTTTTTACAATTAATTTTGAATAGTTCTATCGACTCCTCCAATGTTCTTATTTACATTGTGTTAAGTAACCTACAAATGAAATAGGACATTATACGTGTACTATTTCAAGGTCAATCTTCTTTAAACGTTTTCTTCCATATCCTTTTACATAAAGGGCATCATCCAAGTAGGAATTCAGGATCTGTTGATCTTAGCTTCTACCTTCTTTGTTCAGGATTAAGAAACCCAAATGCAGTTACCTTTTTCCTCACTGAGGGCATATCAGTCTCTAAAGCTAAATCACAATTTCTCTTTCAACAAGACACCAGCACAAATGTACAACACATTGCTTTTATTGACTTGAGGGTGACACAGACAAAACAGTTGTACAGTTTTTTTCCTGCTTCACCTATTATTCCAGTAAAAGTTTATTTTTAAACTTAACATCTGTTGGAAACACCCGTTGCTACTTTCAATTTTTGAGTTTCAATTAATTTCAGAATGCAGAAATGCAAGAACAAATCACTGAAGTAGAGACATTTTTCCTTAATTGACAATTAGAAAGCAAAGATTACCACCACTATAATAATGTTGGAGAAAGTGACACTTTGGGGGGCATCGCCCTCCCCAACGACAAGTTTGGAGGAGGTGAAGCATTTAACTGATGGGAGGATACAGGATGGGGACTCCCTCCAGCTGCCAACTGTGTTAATTGAGGCCCTTAAGTGGACCTTAACTGGTATTCAACCAGTGACAAGTGGGAAACTCATTAGGCAGGGAGCCGAAAAGCAAAACCAAAGCGCTTGCTGGGGAAAGGGGAGGGGAGCAAAGGCACTCAGTGCCTGCTCAAGGGACCTGGCATCATTGAGAGCCAACCCCTGCCCTTTCTTCTAAGCACCCTCCCCACCCCAAGTCCCCTAGCTAGCCATCCCCAACCAGACACTTTGATCACACCTCCTCTCATCTGTAGTTTGGGTCCCTCATCAATCAAAGGCCTTTGGTGGCTTCATTTCCAGAAACCAATGCTCCAGGTGATGCTGACAGGTAATGCAGTACTGCCAGCCTGTCACCACCGTCAGCCACCAGCGGGCAAACTGTGTCGCGGGGTCCTTATTCCTGGAGAAGGCTCAACACTGGCCACTTGAATGCCTCAGAGGTGACACAGAGCTCCCATAAGTTCTCCAGCCAATGATGAGACCCTTACTGCCAACACTAAATTCCACTGTTCATGTGAAAGTTCAGATGAACTAAGGTATGCAATAAATAGCAACATTCACAGCATCTGCAGAATGAAGAGAGTGTAATGGCAATGCTTAAATTAGTCCTAGTGTCAAGATTGGGAAATAATTAAATTACCTCTGTGCCAACTACAACACATGCTCTAAATGGCTTGTTCAATCCTTTGAAAGTAGAGATTCACAATTTTAGGACCATTAATGGCTGGAGAACATTTGTGCAAACCGGAGATCAGGAAAATCATCACTGGTCTGTAAATGGAGGTTAAACCATTTGGCCCAATCAATTGTCAGGAGAGACAGAAATCAGTCCCTCGAAGTACAGCTGAACTCACTGAAGCACCAGCAAATGCCCGTTGCTTAAATAGATCTTTGCAATGCTGCCTCTGGAAGCACAAAGGATGAAAACAGCTGCTTAGGGAACTTAAATGTCTGCTTATCCTATAGCAACAATACAACAAAATTTCACAGGATAAGAGTTAAATCAATCAAGTTACAATGCAGTGATCATCATGACGCCATTGCCACCACGACTCCACCACCGACACCCCCACCGCATGCACAAGCACATATCTGTTGGACACATGCTCACGCTTCCTTCTCTTTATCACGATCCTCACTCCAATACTGTACTTTGCAACATATGTACAGAAAACTCTTTGATTCTACACAAGATTATGAGGAGAGAGCAAGGTAGTGGAATTCATTCTGGATTCTCCTAGCAGAATCAGTACAGACAATTGACCAAACAGCCACCTCCTTTGCTGTAAATTCCATTTCTGCAAAACCAATTATTTGTTGGCCACTCCCAAAGTGACATTGAACTTGTTAGGCAAACCTCTACAGTGATCACTGGCTACAGTTATTCAACTTCTGCGTCCAAAAAAAGCTAACATGCATCATCTCTCATTCACATACAAATTTCCATCCTTACAAATTGAAACTGAAATCCATTTTATATGGAATGTTTGTTAACTATTTTCGAAGCAGCTGTAGTGTAGCACAACTTTTTCAATTCATTAACTACTTCTGTTTCAATTTAAGTTTACATGACACTGGCCTTTCGTGGCATTTTGTTGAAATGCAGTGCTGACAAGTGGAAGAATCACATTAACTAAAAGAAATAGTGTAATGAAATAATGAATCAAATTCTCAGGCAGCCTTCTTACCTAGGATCATTATCTGGTGCAGATTTCATATCTTCACTACCAGGCCACATCAGGCTGCCTATCGTTTACTACTTTCAGTCTGCAGCTGCTTTGCTCTGCACAAGGGCCGTGGTAGAGAGGACCATTGGTCTTTTTAAGATGAATTTCCGATGCCTGGGCCATTCAGGGGATGGACTCCAATACCCCCCAGGTCGCGTGTCACTGATAGTGGTTGCGTGCTGCGCTCTCCATAATCTGGCGTGGAAAAGGGGGGGATGCAGTGGACCAAGAAGATGTAGACACAGATGCTGTGGCTGCAGGCAATGAGTCCAGTAGTGAGTTTGAGGAAGGGCATGCTCAGAAAAACGTTGAGGGTATAGACTCCAACCCAGGCAACTTCCAGGGAGGCAGGAGCTCCCGGGAGGCTTTGATCCAATGCTCCTTCAGCTAGCCTACCAAAGATGAACCACCAACACATGCCAGTGCTGCAGGCTCCACAGGCTCCATACTTAATACATGGAAGCAACATTTGCCTGGTCAGCAACATTAACTATGTGCCTTTTCAATAAAGCTCAATGACAAACTCTCCATGAGAGTCACCACTCTCTCCATGGAGGAGGCATTGCACTCGACCATGAGGGTGATTGCGTTGCTCATGCTCCGCATGTACTCCTCCATCATGGAGACCATGGCATATATTTCCTTATTTATCCCCGCCACCTGCAGAACTAATGAAATACCCAGAGACTTGTTAAGAATCAAAACATTTAAATGATTGGCAACTTGCATACAGAAATCAAAGTACATTAAAAGGTGTTCAACAGTACACCAACTTAAAAGCAACTTAAATGTGGGGCAAAAGAAAACCACTGATAGTGATAAGCCTGTGTTGTGCCTAAGGTGATTTACGTTTATGTTTGCAGGTGCTACGTCGAGGTGCTCCCCCTTCGCTGGCACCAACATTGGAGACAGCCTGCTCACTCCACTGTCCTGTTGGCCTTGACCACCTCAACGAGCATTTTCAGGCCCCAACAGGGAGGGAGCGGCCAGTGGCATGGCTGTCACCTCCCCAGTCGCCGCGGCCTCATCAGATTCCAGAGGGGCAGAGGAGCAGCTGCCATCATCCGGAGCGCCCTGAGAGGAGCCCACAGAGACGACAGGCAGCTTGTGTGCCAATATGAGGTTGCTTTGGCCCTCCCTGCTCACCATTGATGGATAGGCACCTAGCTGGGATATTGGGTGCCTAATCCATCTCCCACACTGACCACCTGAGGGGATAGTTATTAGAGCTTCAATGAGGCTTACAAATTGAAAAATAATTCTACCCTATGTGGAGCTGTATTAAGACAGCAATGTCATTTTTTTTAAAGCAGTTATATAGTTGGATTTTGATTTGTCTCAACAAGATTTGGGGAAGGTTGCATTAGATTGGAAAATAGTAAACGTAACTCTTATTCAATGAAGTGGAGGGTGGGGGCTGGAGACAAAGCAGGAAACTACAGGCCTCAAGCTTCACATCTGTCTTAGGGAAAATGTCAGAAGCTATTCCTAAAGATTTTATAGCAGGGCACTTGGAAAAATTCAAGGTAAATCAGACAGAGTCAACATGGCTGTGAGAAAGGGAAATCATGTTTAACCAATTTATTGAAGCTCTTCGAAGGAGTCACATCTGCTGTGATAAAGAGGAACCAGTGAATGTACTGTACCTAGATTTCCAGAAGGCATTTGATAAGGTGCCACATCAAAGGTTATTGCGGAAAATAAAAGCTCATGGTGTGAGGGGTAACATATTGGCATGGATAGAAGATTGGCTAGCAAACAGAAAACAGTAGGCATAAATGGGTGTTTCTGGTTCGCAGGATGTGATGAGAGGTGTGCCACAGGGATCAGTGCTAGGGCCTCAGCTTTTTACAATTTATAAAAATGACTTGAATGAAGGGACTGAAGATATGATTGCTAAATTTACTGATGGCACAAAGATAGGTAGGAGAGTAAGTTGTGAAGAGGACACAAGGAGGCTACAAAGTGACATAGATAGGTTAAGTGAGTGGGCAAAGATCTGGCAAATGGAGTATAATGTGGGCAAATGTGAAATTGTCCACTTTAGCAGGAAGAATAAAAAAAGCATATCAACTAAATGGTGAGGGGTTGCAGAGCTCAGATTCAAAGGGATCTGGATATCCTATTGCATGAATCACAAAAGTTTAGTATGCAGGTACAGCAAGTAATTCGGAAAGCTAATAGAATGTTATTGTTTATTGTGAGGGGAACTGATTACAAAATAGGGAGGTTATACTTCAGTTATGCAGGGCATTTGTGAGACCACATCTGGAATACTGTGTAAAGCATAGGTCACCTTATTTAAGGAAGAATGTCAATGCATTAGTTCAGAGAAGGTTTACTAGCCTAATACCAGCAATAGGCGGGTTGTCTTATGAGGAAAGGCTGAACAGGTTAGTCTTGTATCTACTGGACTTAAGAAAAACAGGCAACTTGATTGAAACATAAAAGGTCTTCAGTGCCTTGACAGAGTGGATGTGGAGAGGATGTTTCCTCTTGTGGAAGAATCTTGAACTAGTGGTCACAGTTTAATAATAAGGGGTCGGTCATTTAAGGTGAGGAGAATTTTTTTTCTCTCAGGGTCATGAGTCTTTGGAATTCTCTTCTTCCAAAGGCAGTGGAGGCAGAATCTTTGAGTATTTTAAGGCATGGCTTAACAAGGGAATACAAGGTTATTGGGGATATGCAGGAATGTGGGGTGGAGGTTACAACTTGATCAGCTATAATCTTATTGAAAGGCAGAGTAAGCTCGAGGAGCCAAGTGGCCTACTCTTGCTCCTTATTCGCATGTTTGTAAGTAAGATCACAGCACAAACAGATGAAAAGATCATTTGGTCCTTCTTAGCTCATCCATCCAAGAACTACGTTTGGAAGTCCATTGAGAGTTGATTGCTCTGCTTACTGATTTCAATTCTGTATTTACATTTGACTCAAAATGATTTTTAAAAAGTTTATTTTTTTTATTCATTCATTGGATATAGGTATTTTTGGCAAAGCCAGCACTTATTGTTCATTCCTGATTGCCTTAAGATGTTGGTGAGTCACCTTCTTAGAAGCAACTGAGACACTTGCTAGTCATTTTAGAGGATGGTTAAGAATCAACCATACTGCTGTAGGTCTAGAAGCCAGACCAGGTATGGATGGCAGAATTCGTCAACTGAAGAACACTAGCAAACCAGATGTGTTATGGCAATCCAGTAATTTCATGGTCACCATTACGGATACTAGCTTTTTATTCCAGATTTAGTTAATTAACTGAAGCTAAAAATGTCCAAGATGAGGACTGGAATTTGAACACATCAATGGACTTTTAGTCTGAGCCTCTGGATTATTGTCCAGTAACATAACCCCTATGCCACATACCTCTGATGTGAAGTTATATTCTAAATTGTCTCTCCTATATGACAAGGAATCAGTTTCATGGGTCTTCTATAAAAGACATGCATGCTACAATGCTCAAAGTGAGGTTAGGCCAGACAGTATGGTCTGGATTTTAACCTGGAGGCAAGTTCTATGCAGAGGGTGTTGTAATGAGATAAGGGAACCCTTAAGAGTGGGATTCCTCAACTTTTATAGAACTTAACTACAGAATGGCCTAAGGTGTCAGACCACCCACAGGCAGCCCGATTGACAAGGCCAAAGCCAGAGAGAGCAGGCAGGTGTATTCGGAAAGTGCGAATGATTGAGAGGGAATCTTGTCAGAGAGTGTTGGTTGGGGCGGGAGCAAACAGATCAGTTGATGACCATTTGATCAGTGATGTTCACTGGGTAATTTGTTGGGCCTGGAGGAAACATTCCTGCTCCTCCTGGCCCACAAGCAGAGCTGTAAAGACACTTTATTCATGGATTCAGCTCTCTGATCTCTTTGAAACTGTTAAGTTTTCCGAGGCCCATGAAACCCAGCCACCTCTGATTTAAGAGTGGAATAATTATTATAATGGAGAAATAGAGCTTCATTGTAATATTTTAAAAACAACCACGCTGAGCAGCCTGGTCACAAGGGAATGCATTCAATGCAAGTTTGGTCCCTGTTTCTTGCATTTCAACTGCAGACCAGATTCCAGACTACCTGTTTTTAGGTAGTTAAAGAGCTCTATATAGCAAAAATGATAACTGGAGAACAGCATGTTCAACACTAAATATTTCAACACTTTTGCAAGTATTGCCCATCAGGCCCAAGATGATTAAAGAGTGAAAGGTTATGATATGCCTTAGTTACTATTACACTGATTAGTGGAAACGAAGAGTCACAAATTTAAGACAACTACAAAACAGAGGAAAAAGATGGTTAGAAAGTCTTCTTTAAACATAGAATATGGAATTATCCACCACACTTCCCATGTACTTCTAAAAGAAAATTTAAAAATTGCTAAAAACTTAAAGGATTTGAGGAGACAACTGCAAAGCGGGCTTAAACAAAATGACTTTTTTGACAAGGAAGTATTCAATGAACGCTATGACATAGGAAGTTCTGAGGAACAAAGGGACTTTGGCGTGTGTGCCCATAGATCTCTAAAAGAGGAGGGGCACGTTAGTGGAGTGGTGAAAAAGGCATATGGGACACTTGCCTTTATCAATTGAGGCATAGATTACAAAAGTTGGGAAGTCATGTTGGAGTTGTATAGAACCTTGGTAAGGCCACAGATGGAGTGCAGTTCTGGTTGCCACATTATAGGAAGCATGTGATTGCACTGGAGGGGGTACAGAGGAGATTCACCAGGATGTTGCCTGGGATGAAACATTTAAGTTATGAAGAGAGGCTGGAAAGACCTGGGTTGTTTTCGTTGAAGCAGAGAAGACTGAGGGGCGACCTGATTGAAGTATACAAGATTATGAGGGGCATGGACAGGGAGCAGCTGTTCCCCTTAGTTGAAGGGTCAGCCACAAGGGGGCATAAGTTCAAGGTGAGGGGCAGGAGGTTTAGGAGGGGATGTGAGGAAAAGCTTTTTTACCCGGAGGGTGGTGACGGTCTGGAATGCACTGCCTGGGAGGGTGGTGGAGGCGGGTTGCCTCACATCCTTTAAAAAGTACCTGGATGAGCACTTGGCACATCAGAGCATTCAAGGCTATGGGACAAGTGCTAGTAAATGGGATTAGATAGGTAGGTCAGGTGTTTCTCACGTGTTGGTGCAGGCTTAGTGGGCCGAAGGGCCTCTTCTACACTGTGTGATTCTGTGACTTTGTTTAATCTCAATTGGTTTCTAAGCTACCTATCCAAAGATACTTTGCAATTCTGGTCAGCAATTCCTTGAACAATTCCTTCAACAGAATATACCATCTTTGTAGAGATTGCAAAAGTATACATTGCAAAACTATACAAAGTCCAACTCTTGTTTTGTAGTCCTACCTGACTATTTCTCTTCCCAACTCATCTTTTGAGCATCTGCTTTAACCCAATCCATTGTTTTAGGTTTTACATGTTTCCCCCTTTTTTATTTTCTACTTTCTACATTTAGCTCATCTATTTTTTCCACTTTCATTATTCATAACTAAATAATCCCCTTGTACACCTATCAACATACTGTTGAAGTACACATTTTAGGAGCTCCATTTTCTCCTTTTCATTAAGTATTCAATAAGGTTTTACAAAAGAAGCTATCACAAAAATTTCGAGCTAAAGTGATTGGGGTAATATATTAGCATAGAAGAGGGATTGGTTAATAGACAAAATAACAGTAATCAACAGATCTTCAAATTGACAGGTACAACTAGGATACTACAAGGATCAGTACTTGAGCCTCAGCTATTTGTAATCTACGTCAATGGTTTAGATGAGGGGAGAGTGTTTCATGTATCCAAGTTTGCTGATGTTACAAAGTAAGCTGTATGGAAGACAGAGACTGCAAAAGGATATAGGTAGGTTAAATGAGAGGAAAGTAGAGTATGTGGAAAAATAGAAAATCACTTTTTTTTTAAAATGGCAAGAGACTATGAAATCTTGAAATTTAAAGAGAATCACAAAATTAACATGCAGGTACAGCAAGCAATTAGGAAGGAAAATTATATGTTAGCTTTTATTACAAAGGAGCTTAATGCCAAAGAAGTCAGCCGAGAATATATTCAATGACCCAGCCTTCACAGCTCTGTCGAAGAGAATTCAAAAGATGAATGACCCTCAGAAGAAATTCCTCACCTGTCTTAAACAGAAGGCCCCTTAATTTGAAAAAAAAATACCTTGAAAAACTCAGCAGGTCTCAGCATCTGCGGAGAGGAACACAGTTAACGTTTTGAGTCCGTATGACTCTTCAACAGAACTAAGGAAAAATAGAAGAGAGGTGAAATATAAGCTGGTTTAAAGCGGGGAGGGGGGACAAGTAGAGCTGGATAGAGGGCCAGTGATAGGTGGAGATTGCCAAAAGATGTCACAGACAAAAGGACAAAGAGGTGTTGAAGGTGGTGATACTATCTAAGGAATGTGCTAATAGGTGATTTTAAGGGTAGAAAGCAGAGAACAAGGTACAGATAGCACTAGTGGGGGTGGGGGTGGGGGGAAGGGGTCGAAATAGGCTAAAAGGTAGAGATAAAACAATGGATGGAAATACATTTAAAAATAATGAAATAGGTGAGAAAAGAACATTCTATATAAATTATTGAAAAAAAGGGGGATCGGAAAGGGGGTGGGGATGGAAGAGAGAGTTCATGATCTAAAATTGTTGAACTCAATATTCAGTCTGGAAGGCTGTAAAGTGCCTTGCCGGAAGATGAGGTGCTGTTCCTCCGGTTTGCGTTGAGCTTCACTGGAACATTGCAGCAGGCCAAGGATGGACATGTGGGCATGAGAGCAGGGTGGTGTGTTGAAATGGCAAGCGACAGGGAGGTCTGGGTCATGGTTGCGGACAGACCAAAGGTGTTACACAAAGCGGTCACCCAGTCTGTGTTTGGTCTCTCCAATGTAGAGGAAACCGCATTGGGAGCAGCGAATTGAGGTAAGTGCAAGTGAAATGCTGCTTCACTCTGATTTGTAGTTGGTTCTAGCAAAGCCTCCTTACTTTTATACTTCATCCTCCTAGCAATAAAAGCCAACATTCCCTTTGCCTTCCTAATTATTTGCTGTACCTGTACGTTTCTGCCTCCTACTCTTTAGCCTATTACATTACCACTGTTACTTTAATGTGTAGTTTCAAATAGTTAAAAAATGAACCTGTAATCTGGATCATGACCCTCACTTGACCTGCACTGTATGCTCCCATCCAATTTGACTCTTCTATTCAAGTAGCACTTACAGATCTTAATACATTAATCTAGAATGAGTGGTGCCATTACAGATTTAAAAGGTCATTGCTTCATTAAGAACAATTCACAGTAAATTATACTAGCAATGCAACTGTATTGGACCTGCAGTACTAATAGCTTGTTATAAAATTACTAAACCCAATGACATATACTAAAATCTTCGATTTACCTGTACAAAGATCTGTAATGGAAAATGGCACTGTATTCTAAAACGTCTTAAAAGCAAAATGCTGCAGAAGCTGGAAATCTGAATTAAAGACAGCAGGAGCTCTAGCAGCATCTGCAGAGAGGGAGAAAGAGAGAGAGGAGTTAATGTTTCAAGACCAAATGACTCTTCTTCAGTTCAAGAGGTGTCATAAGGACTCGAAACATTAACTCCATTTCTCTCTCCAAAGATTCTGCCTGACCTGAGTTTTTCCAGCATTTTCTGTTTTTATTTCTAAACTGTCCTAATTAATTAAAGTCTTTAAAATAAATAATTAAAACATAACCATATAATTAAACATAACCATACAAATAACCATATAATTAAACTCTAAAAATTTTGTCTGTGAACAATGCCACTAGAGTTCAACTAATGCTTAGAAAAAATATGAACTAATAGTTCTAGGCATGTCCAGTATTAAATGAATTACAAATATGGAATTCTAACTTTAAGGCGTCAAGTAAATCCAGGTCTCTTCCAATAGAAAAAACAGCAACATCTTTCCTCCAACAATTTTATTCTGCCCAAAAAAAGTCAATTCTAGTAACACTTAGAGCAGTAAAGGATCACAATTCGGTACTGCAGAAAGTTCACATTATCACAATCAATAAAAATAAACATGTTTTATCAGCTGAAACAAAGCATTTTTGTTGGTCTTCGGGTAAAGGCAACTGCCAACTTCCATTCTTTCTGAATCAATTGAATTTATACTGTAATGTTAACATAAAAATAGAAATAGACTAGAAAGAATCAAATCAGATGATCCATATTGATATGATGAGTTCAGCTGTTATTCGGAATAGCAGCAAAGTGGTGAATCAAATTAAAATGCTTCTGGAAGTCAATAAAGAGTATAGTACAGTAATAAAATGAAACCATACTACTTGGGTTTTAGTTGACTCTCTGATTTTCTGTCCATCGTATTGCTTCCTCTTCATTAACTTATCATTCCGCCCTTACATGATGTCAAGCATTAACCATCATGGGAGCAAAAGACACAAATGAAATGAGTTATTGGAATTTCAGAATTTTAACAGCACAGAAGGGGGCCATTTGGCCCATCATGTCTGCACCAGCTTTCCAAATGAGCATTATGACTGAGTGCCATTGCCCTGCCTTTTCCCTGTACCATTGCACATTGTTTCTATTCAAATAATCATCTAATGCCCTCTTGAATGCCTCAATTGAACCTGCCTTCACCACACATCCAGGCAGTGCATTCCAGACCCAAACCACTCGTCGTGTGAAAGTATTTTTCTCGCGTCACTTTTGCTTCCTTTGCACATCATTTTAAATCTGTGTCCTCTCAATCCTAATCCTTTTACAAGCAGGAACAGTTTCTCCCTATCTACTCTGTCCAGCCCCCTCATGACTTTGAACAGCTCTATCAAATCTCCCCTAAGCCTTTTTCTCGCAAAGGCAGACAGTCAAAAATCTGCAATCTATCCTCATAGCTGAAAGTTCTCACCCCTGAAACCATTCGAGTCAACCTCTTCTGCATTCTCTCCAATGTCTTCACATCCTTCCTATAATATGATGCCCAGAACTGTAGACAATATTCCAGCTGTGGTCTAACGAGTGTCTTATAAAAATTCAGCATAATCTCCTCACACTTGTACTCCATGCCCCTATTAATAAAGCCCAGGATACTACATGCTTTAACTGCTCTCTCCACCTGTCCCACCACCTTCACTGACCTATGCACATAGACATCCAAGTCTTTGTGCTCCTGCACCCCCTTCAAAATTTCTTTCCTTATTTTATATCATCTGTCCATGTTCCTCCTACCAAAATGCATCACCTCATATTTCTCTGCATTAAACTTCATCTACCACCCATCTGCCCACTCCACCAACTTGTCCATGTCCTTTGAAGTTCCACACCATCTTCCTCGCAGTCCACAACACTCCCAAGCTTTGCATCATCTGTAAACTTTGAAATCAATGGTGAAATGGTGATGAAAGGAGAAGTAGGGTGAAGTAGGGCCAATTAGGGACCAAAAAGAGGATTTACAGAGGCATGGCTGAGGTGTTAAGTTAATACTTTCCATCCATCTTTACCTATGAGGCAGATGCTACCTTGGCCATGGTGACAGGAGGAGGAAACTCGGTCACTAGAAGGGTTTAAAATTGATAAGGAGGTGGTATTGGATAAGCTGTCAGTACTTAAAGTTGATAAGGCACCAGAACCAGATGAGATGCCTCCAAGAATATTAAAGGAAACAACAGTGGAAATCGCAGAGGCACAAACAATAATCTTTCGATGTTTCCTGGATTCGTGAGAGGTGCCAGAGGGCTGAGAATTGCAAACCTTATGCCCTTGTTCAAAAAAGGTTGTAAAGATCTGCCCTGCAATGACAAACCAGTCAGTTTAACCTCGTGATGGGGAAGCTTCTAGAAACAATTATTCAGGATAGAATTAATAGTCACATGAAAAAATGTGGGATTGATTCAGAAGAGTCAGCATGGATTTGTTAACGGAAAATCATGTCAAGCTAATGGAGTTTTTTGAGGAGGTAACAGGGATGGTTGACAAGGGTAAGTATGTTGATGAAGTGTATATGGACTTCCAAAAGGTGTTTGATGAAGTAGCAAATAACAGAGTTGAGGAAAGTTATAGGTCATGGAATTAAAGGGACTGTGGCAAATAAGTTTGCGGACGACAAAATTTGGGAGAATTGTAACTGTGAGGACAGTGTAGAGCTTCAAAAGGACATTGACACATCAGTGGGGTGGGCAGATTGGTGGCAGATGAAGTTCAATGAGGGGAAGTGACAGGATAAAAATAAAGGATACTATTCTAAAAGGTGTGCAGGAGCAGGAAGACCTGGGTGGAAACGTATATACATCATTAAAGGTGGCAGGACAGGCAGAGAGCTGTTCCTAATGCAGACAGTATTCAAGGCATCAATAATAGGGGCATAGAGTACAACAGAAGGGAGGTTTTGATGAACTTATATAAAACAACGGTTAGAGTTTAAATAGGGTATTGTGTACAGTTCTGAGTGCCACACTATAGGAAGGGATGCGAACGCATTGGAAAGAGTGCAGAAGAGCTTTATGAGAATGGTTCCAGGGACGAGACATTTCAGTTATGAGGAAAGATTAGAGAAGTTGGGACTGTTTTCCTTGGCGAGGAGAAGCTTGATAGAAGTTTTCAAAATCATGAGGGGTCTGGGCAGAGTAGATAGGGAGAAACTGCTCCCGCTCATAAACGGATCGAGAATCAGAGGGCACAAGTGTTTTCCAAAAGAAACACATGTGAGGAGGTGAAAAAAAAGAACTTTTTCACAGTGAACAGTTAGGGTTTGGAATACACTGCCTGGAAGTGTAGTGGAGGTAGGCTCAATCAAGTAATTCAAGAGAGCATTAGATGATTCTAGCCAAATTGATTCTGTCCTTGAACCCTCCAGGACATCTTATTTTGCCAACGTTGCAATGCTCTCCTTAACCAATACTGCCACCCCTCCTCCTTTCCTATCTCTTCTGAACACCTTGCACCTGGGAACATTTAACACCCAGCTCTGCCCTTCCTTGATCTAGATCTCTGTTATCGCCACAACAGCATACTTCGACATGGCAATCTGCACCTGCAACTCCGTGCTATACTCCTTGCATTCACATACATGCATAGTAACCACGATTTAGATTTTGTCACTTTCTCCCTCACCCCGAATTTAATTAGCTTACTATTCTCTATACTAGTACTATCTGTCCCTCCCAGTATTTTGTGCACCCTGGTATTCCTCTCTAATATTTTCTCTTGGTTCCCACACCCCTGCTGAGTTCATGCGGTTAGGAGGGCTTTAAACTAACAAAATGCCCCACAAGAAACTCAGTTCCAGCTTTATTCAGGTGCAACCCATCCATCTTGTACAGGTGCCATCTCCCCCAGAGACAATCCCAGTGTCCCAGGAATCTAAAGCCCTCCTTCCAGCACCATCTTTTCAGCCACGCATTCATCTGCCTTATCCTCCTATTTCTGTAATAACTGGCACATGGCACTGGAGAAATCCGGAGATTACTGCATCTGAGGTCCTGCTTGCTAATTTTCTACCTATCTCCCTAAATTCTGATCGCAGGACTACATGCCCCTTCCTACCTAAGTCATTGGTGCCAGTGTGGACCATGATCTCTGGCTGATCACCATCCACCAGAAGAATGTCCAGCAGCCGCTCAGGACATTCTTGACCCTGGCACCAGGGAGGCAACATACCATTCTGGAGTCACGTCTACGGCCACAGAAACGCCTATCTGTTCCCCTAACCAATGAATCCCCATCACTATAGCTCGCTCTTTCTTCTTCCTCCCGTCCTGTACAGCCGAGCCGCTCGCGGTGCCACAAATGTGGCTCTGACTGCACTCCTGAGGAACCAGCACCCTCGCCAGCTTCCAAAATGGAAAACTGATTTGCGAGCGAGACCCCAGAAGACTCCTGCTCTACCTGCCTACTTCTCTTGGACTGCCTGGTGATCACCTATGTCAATGTGGCAATCCACTTGTTAAAAGCAGTTGCTAGTTAAAACAGGTGATGGTCATTGATTATCCCATCTAAATAGAATAAAAAGATGCAGCTGGAATACTGTGTGCGGAAGTCAGTAGCACTAAGGAGTTGTCTTGAAAATAAATCAGCTTGAACCAAAAAGACCAGCCTGGATAATTCTTCCACCAGATTATTGTGGATAACATGGTAGCAGAGGATGAACTTTAAGCTTTGCTGACTGATTGCTGTATATGAAGATTTCTGCCTCAATCCTCTGACAGAAAGGAAGTGCACTATTGCTGACAATTTAAGTTATGGAATTGCAGAAGGATGGTGTAAAATCACAAGTTTTGATTATCCACCAATTCTTCTGACTCTGAACCTTATCAGCAATGGAAGGCTGAAGTTGAAATGTGGATCCAGGTTACCTCTATACCCCAGAAGCAAGGTATGGCTTTGACGTTATCGTTACCAGCAAAAAGTAAGATAAGGAGTAAGGTATTTTCAGAATGGAAAGTGGATGATTTGGATCATGACGAGGAGTTAAACCTTCTGCTACAATTTTTGGATAAGTTTCACAAAAAGAATGAGTTATTGGAAGCATATGAAGCTTGGACAATCTTTGATAGGTTTAGGAAACCAGATGATCGTCCATGGAAGAATATATCAGATTTTGATAAAAGGTACAGGAGGACACAGATTTGAACTCAAAATTCCAGAATCAGTATTAG